>NW_016808859.1:120057-167028 GCF_001698545.2 Rhinopithecus bieti | reverse complement strand
GTCTCTAAGGACTTGCTTTATGAATCTGGGTGCTCCTATATTGTGTGCATATATATTTAGGATAGTTAGCTCTTCTTGTTGAATTGATCCCTTTACCATTGTGTAATGGCCTTCTTTGTCTCTTTTGATCTTTGTTGGTTTAAAGTCTGTTTTATCAGAGACTAGGATTGCAACCCCTGCATTTTTTTGTTCTCCATTTGCTTGGTAGGTCTTCTTCTATCCCTTTATTTTGAGCTTATGTGTGTCTCTGCAGGTGAGATTGGTCTCCTGAATACAGCACACTGATGGGTCTTGACTTTTTATCCAATTTGCCAGTCTGTGTCTTTTCATTGGAGTATTTAGTCCATTTATATTTAAGGTTAATATTTTTATGTGTGAATTTGATCCTGTCATTATGATGTTAGCTGTTTATTTTGCTCATTAGTTGATGCAGTTTCTTCCTAACATCAAAGGTCCTTACAATTTGTCATGTTTTTTGCAGTGGCTGGTACCGGTTGTTCCTTTCCATGTTTAGTGCTTCCTTCAGGAGCTCTTGTAAGGCAGGCCTGGTGGTGACAAAATCTCTCAGTTTTGCTTGTCTGTAAAGGATTTTATTTATCCATCACTTATTAAGCTTAATTTGGCTGGTTAGGAAATTCTGGGTTGAAAATTATTTTCTTCAAGAATGTTGAATATTGACCCTCACTCTCTTCTGACTTGTAGAGTTTCTGCCGAGAGATCCACTGTAAGTCTGATGGGCTTCCTTTTATGGGTAACCTGACCTTTCTCTCTCGCTGCCCTTAACATTTTTTCCTTCATTTCAACTTTGATGAATCTGACAATTATGTGTCTTGGAGTTGCTGTTCTCGAGGAGTATCTTTGTGGTGTTCTTTGTATTTCCTGAATTTGAATGTTGGCCTGCCTTGCTAGGTTGGGGAAGTTCCCTGGATAATATCCTGAAGAGTGTTTTCCAACTTGGTTCCATTCCCCCCATCACTTTCAGGTACACCAATCAAATGTAGATTTGGTCTTTTCATATAGTACCATATTTCTTGGAGGCTTTGTTTCCTTTTTCTGTTTTTTCTCTAAACTTCTCTTCTTGCTTTATTTCATTCATTTATTCTACAATCACTTTTACCCTTTCTTCCACTTGATGAAATCAACTACTGAAGCTTGTGTATGTGTCATGTAGTTCTTGTGCCATGATTTTCAGCTCCATCAGGTCATTTAAGGTCTTCTCTATGCTGTTTATTCTAGCTAGCCATTTGTCTAATCTTTTTTCAAAGTTTTTAACTCCTTTGTGATGGGTTCGAACATCCTCCTTTAGCTTGGAGAAGTTTGTTATTGCCGATCATCTGAAGCCTTCTTCTCTCTACCTGTAAAAGTCATTCTCCATCCAGCTTTGTTTTGTTGCTGGCAAGGAGCTGCATTCCTTTGGAGTAGAAGAAGCACTCTGATTTTTAGAATTTTCAGCTTTTCTGCTCTGGTTTCTCCCCATCTTTGTGGTTTTATCTACCTTTGGTCTTTGATGATGGTGACGTACAGATGGGGTTTTGGTGTGGATGTTCTTTCTGTTTGTTAGTTTTCCTTCTAACAGTCAGGACCCTCAGCTGCAGGTTTGTTGGAGTTTGCAGGAGGTCCACTCCAAACCCTGTTTGCCTGGGTATCACCAGCAGAGGCTGCAGAACAGGAAATAATGCAGAACATCAAATGTTGCTGCCTTCCTCTGGAAGCTTTGGCTCAGAGGCGCACCTGGCCATATGAAGTGTCAGTCGGCCCCTAATGTGAGGTGCCTCCCAGTTAGGCTACTCAGAGGTCAGGGACCCACTTGAGGAGGCAGTCTGTCTATTTTCAGATCTCAAACTCTGTGCTGGGAGAACCACTACTCTCTTCAAAGCTGTCAGACATGGACATTTAAGTCTGCAGAGGTTTCCGCTTCCTTTTGTTCAGCTATCCCCTTCCCCCAGAGGTGGAGTCTACAGAGGCAGGCAGGCCTCCTTGAGCAGTGGTGGGCTCCACCCAGTTGGAACTTACCTGCCACTTTGTTTATCTACTCAAGCCTCAGCAATGGTGGACGCCCCTCCCCCAGCCTCGCTGCTACCTTGCAGTTCTATCTCAGACTGCTGTGCTACCAGTGAGCCAGGCTCTGTGGGCATGGGACCCTCCGAGCCAGGCATGGGATATAATCTCCTGGTGCGCCATTTGCTAAGGCCATTGGAAAAGCACAGTATTAGGGTGGGAGTGTCCCAATTTTCCAGGTACCGTCTGTTACAGCTTTTTTCCTTGGCTAGGAAAGGGAATTCCCTGACCCCTTGTGCTTCCCGGGTGTGGCGATGCCCTGTCCTGCTTTGGAGCATGCTCCTTGGGCTGCACCCACTGTCTGACATGCCACAGTGGGATGAACCAAGTACCTCAGTTGGAAATGCAGAAATCACTCGTCTTCTGCATTGCTCACACTGGGAGTTGTAGACTGGAGGTGTTCCTATTTGGCCATCTTGGAACCCACCAACAAATTGATTTTATAAAGCCATAAAGTCCTAAATTCTCTTAAGCAATTTTCATGTAAATAGATGTTTTTCTACTATAGTGAATAACTTTTTAATTCAGGTGATAAAGTCATCAGATTTCAAGATGCAAGAATTATAAAACAATTTCATACATCACTGATTGGGTAATATAAATATTATACAAATTTTAATTTATATGACCCAGTACTTCTCTTTCTTAGCTTCTCAGTCTTATTTACATGTAAATGCTATCAAATAAGCAATGATGCTATTGAAATCAAACCAGCACCTGTCCAAAAGGCATCTCTCTTTCATAAACTTACAAACACAGTTTAACTCATTTAAACTCATGCAAGCATAGAATACAAAAACATAATTATCCTATGAAATTGTTAGTGGCAGCAAAACTAATTGCATCTGTTGCAATGTCAGTTCTTGCCTCCTCAGAAGAAAGAATTCTATGAGGGGCATTAGGCAGAAGAGAGTTGAGGCAAGTATTAGAAAAGGCATGAAAGTTTATTAGAAAGCTTTAGAGCAAGTTTGAAAGGAAGTACACTTGGAAGAGGGTCAAGCAGTCAACTTGAGAGATCAAGAGCATGGTTTGACCTTTTTGAGTTGAGGTTTTATATGTTGGCATGCTTCCAAGGTCCTGCATTCCTTCTCCCCCAAATCATCCCTTGGGGTGGACTGTCCATATGTGCAGTGGCCTGCTAGCACTTGGGAGCGGAGCCTACGCAGTGTGTTTACTGGAATTGCAGGCATGCTAATTTGAGGTGTTCTTCCTCTACCAATCAAATGTCCCTAGAAGGTCATATACCAGTTAAACTCCAACATTTTGCCTCGTAATGTGCATGCTTGAACCCACTGGCCCAACTCCTGAGATCTTATCAGGAAGCTGCTGATCATTTCAGGTGTTCCTGTTTATTGGAAGACTGCCTTCCCTGGTGCTGGCTGTGACCAATTATTACTTTAGAGAGACAGTTAACAACCACCTGACCATCACCTGATGGTTGCCTGGCATTGGAGTACGGGTATGGGGGTAGAACCCTCTACTGCTGTACTTCATATATGACTAGCTACTTACTGTAACAAAATCAGTTACAAAATTTGCAGTTAAAGCTCTAGAAGATATCTGCAAAATGTTACAATTAACAGCAAAGACTCAAATGTGCCACACAGTTGCAAAATTGTTCATTTCCACAATAGCATACAGAAAATATTTGTTTCACAATAATGCAGCCCACAAAGAGAAAATTGTATGCTTTTTAAGCAACAAGAGTTGAAACTCCTTCAGGTGACATAAAAATAACACAAATCCAGATAACTATTAGATTTAAATTTGGGTTGCATATTAAGATATCTATACTTATTTAGTATTAGTTAAAATCCCTGAAAAGAAACACTTGAAATAATTTACATGTTCTAAAAAACAAACCCACAAACCCCGAGAACAACATAACAATAGTAATAAAATATTCAAAGTGATAGGTGGCAAGAGATTAATTAGAAACAAGTGAAATATAATTGGAATCTTTCATAAGTATGCATTTTTTTGTAATTAGCAGCTAAACCCAAAATGTGTATTGATAGAGTTCCTGAAATAACAAAAATATGTCTTTTCATTTTCATTCTGAAATCCTGTGGCTTGTTCACAGATAGCTGTTCATATATAAAATTTGTCCTGTAAATGTGAACTATACATGAAATGATTGTGGTAGGCAGAATTTCGACATGGCCTTCAGTGAGGCACGCTCTTATATAATCCCCTCCTCTTGACTGTGCATGAAACCTATAAAGATGAATGCCATGGATGTTATTAAGGTCCAAATCAGTTGATTTTTTGTATTATTAATTTATTTTTTAGACATGAGGTCTTACTAGATTGCCCAGACTGGTCTCAAACTCCTGAGCTCAAGCCATTCTCTCTCATCAGCCTCCTGGGTAGCTGAGACTACAGGTGCATGCCACCACACCTGGCTCAGTTGACTTTAAAGTAAGATTAGCTGGTATGGGCCACACCTAATCACACAAATCCTTTAAATTTAAGTCTACAGGTTAGAGACAGAGGAATTAAGAAATTCAAAATGCATTTATTTGCACTTGACATGGATTTGGCATGTCATTGCTTATTTGACAATGGAGAGGATCATGGAACAAGGAATGGAGGAATCCTCTAGGAAATGAGTAGCCTCCAGCTGACAGTCAGCAAAGAAGCAGGGACCTCAGTCCTATAATCTGAAGAAGTTAATTTCTGTCAATAAGAATGATCCAAAGTGAATTTTTCTCTGGCATTTCTGGAGTTTCTCTGGAGATTATGAGTAATGCAAAACTGATGTCTACATTGACAGTGTAAATAATGTGTCATTTTAAAGAAAGCTTTCAATGCCTCAATTGTTTGTGTTAGTGTTTAAATTTTAAAAGTAAAAGTAAAAAGTTGAGTGTATTAGTCAAAGTATCTCTAGGTAAGAATCTTTGATAACTTAAGAGAAATCTTTGATAACTCCAGAGAAAAATTCAGCTTGAATGACACCTTGATTTCAGTCTTGTGATACTTGGTATGCTATGCCAACATACTTCCTTAATTTATTCTATTGAAATAAATTTCATTGCATTAATAGGAGGTATGCATGCAAAATATACACAAGCAACCTGGAACATTTCACAAAGAACAGACTGAAGAGACAGGCTGTACGTCGGAGCTTCACCTCTGGCAATTTTACTTTGAATTGTAAAGTAAAATGAATAATCACATATTTTTCAATTTTTTTCATATGTTTATTATTCATGTTTTATATTTTTATGTTCACTGAAGATAAAAAGTGGCACCCATGAAGAGATTCATTCTTTCCTTCCTCCTGACGCAGTCACTGTGTTGGCAATAATTTGAGTTAGTATCACTCGTCACATGATTTAAATGTGTTGCCAGTAAAATATGTCTTTCAATGGAAATTCAATCTGAGTTTAAAAATCAAGCCAAATGTGAAGTAACATGTGTGTTTAATAATCCTGAACACACAGTTTTCAAAACTCATATTTCACATAATTTATATACTGTATTTCTTCCCAGCCCAACATCTAAATGTAAAAATAACCCCAACAGAAACTAGACAAAAACTTGAAGAAGTAGAGTACAATACAGAAAATGATCAGTAGCAAGAAATAAGAGTAAGTGGAAAAAGGAAATACATATAAGACATACATTAAAATAATTAGTAGGTAAAGATTATGAGTAATGCAAAACTGATGTCTACATTGACAGTGTAGATAATGAGTCATTTTAAAGAAAGCTTTCAATGCCTCAATTGTTTGTGTTAGTATTTAAATTTTAAAAGTGAAAGTAAAATTAAAGTTGAGTATATTAGTCAAAGTATCTCTAGGTAAGAATCTTTGATAACTTAAGAGAAATTTATATGATTATTCAAACTATATTAAGAAATTAATTCTGATGTCTGTCTACATAAAAATAAAATTGCTTCCATTTACCCACTGATGACATCATTTTAAAATGGCTAAATGAATTTTTACCAATCTGAATTTATTTAGGATAGCCTGATTTAAAAGATAGCCTGGTGGAATACCAGGAAATTAATCTGAGATAAAACAGTGAGGGAGCTTTCTTGTGGCCACTTGAGAGGGGTTTTCTGCAGCACTAACGAGTCTTTACAGTAACTTTGGGACTTAGGAACATCTTAAAGGGATAGACCAACATCAATCTAAGTGACTATGGGTAAGGTACAAAAAAGAAGAGGTCCATGAAATTACTGATTAGAGATGTGTCATTGAATTGATATGCCATGTGTAGAGAAAACAACGGTGGATCTTAATATACATGCAAGATGTTTTGTCACAAAGTAGATGCCTAGAATCACAGACATCCATTTACAATCAAATGCTGAAGTGTGTGGTATAAAGGTGGTGAAAGAACCTCCCCAGTAGTGCCAAAAGATCCACCCAGTTGGTCCGGAAAGCTCTGTTGGAGGGTCAGCTGCTTCTCATTATTCATGATGACATGACCTTTTCTGGAAACTCTGACAATAAAATATTCAGAATCTGACTGACCCTGTTTTATGTTATAATTTATTTATTTTGTTTTCAAAATGTATTGTTTCTTGAAAAATAAATAAAATACATTAATTTTATTTTTTCTTCTAATGTTTTTAATGTGATTCCTAAAAAATGCTTAATTACATATATAGCTTGCATAATATTTTTAACAGATGGTACTACTTTTCAGCCAACATAGTTTTATTTTTTCTTAGAGAGTCCAAAATTTTGCTCACATTTAAGGGCTTATTAAGTACTGTTCTATTAATAATTGTGCAGAAGTATATGTACGAATTTGTGTGTTTTCATAATAGTTTATTAAATTGTATTCTGTTTATCCAACTTTCAAAGTACAGATAGAATAAAAGGCAACACTGCATCCAATGTGATATTTTAACCTATCTATTCACTGCCTTCTTAATTACGTTAAAAAAAATTAGTAGCCTTTGACATTCTTTTTAGCTAGTGGAACAAATTATAATGCAATCTGTGTAAGAAAATATGCCCCTCATATTTATGGTTTGTCTTCAGGGGTCCACGATGGGACATAAGGGATGGAAAGGAGGGGTGACAATAACCATTGTCAAATATTTCCCATCCGCCTTGGTTACATAGACACATTTCCTGAATAGATCAGTCTGCCAAGGAAAATACATTTTCAGACATATTCTGGGACAATTTAAATTGTCGATTTCTTTCTAAAGTCCATCTAACCATTTAACTATAAACAAGGGCCTGAAATTTTATGAATTTTATAAATGAAACAAAACTAATTCAGAAGAAAGTTTACCTGCAGATGGAAATCTATGAGAGCCCAATAAAATATGTACTCTGATATATTCATAGTTACCTCTCACAAATGTCTCTGAAGAATTCCCTGAGACATAATTGTTTGTACTGTTTCTTATTTTTCTATTATTGTCATGTTTTCTTATTCATCAACCCTTCTGGTCTCAGGAAATGCAAACTAACCAACAGAATTGCTCCAATGATATCCTCATGGCCCTTGAAAACAGACTACATTTAATAGACTAATTCCTATTTCTGAACCAACTTTTCCCTAATGTGTTGAGATAATATCAGAGAAGTAGGAAATGAACAAAGGGGGAAAAAATGTGCTCTTGTATTCCCTAGAGGAAATACTACTCTAATTTACAAGCTTGAAGTCGAGATGTGGTTGTTAATCCGGTATAAAAATTTACTACCTGCATCAACCAAAAGTAATGGAAAATTTTCAGCCTTCATTTCTTCCCTGGGCCTGGATCACAGTCAAAATTAATCTAATAAGCATAGCCATAAAATTGAATCATCTAATACTAGATCTTCCCCATAATATTCTTCAATATTTATTACACATTCATTTCTCCAGAAATTATGCTCTGATAAGAATGATTTGATTTATAGAAAATAGCTCTAACTGTAATATTTTAAATAAATCAAGTGATTATTAAATATCATTGTAAAACAATTGGTAGTCAGTAGAACTTAGAAATAAATGAACTATTTGTGTTATTATCTCATCCCATAATTTGAGATTGTAATAGAACACTGATCATATACCTAAAGTACATCTGTCATAAGTAAAATTTTAAGGTGATCACGAATAATCTACACCATTAAATAAGCTCCTTTCCTTGAGTGTGGGTGAGACCTGTGAATACAGTAAGGTATTACTCCTATGGTTATTTTATATTATGTGACTAAAATGAAGGAATTTTTCAGATATAATTAAAGTCTCCAATCAGTTAAATTTAGTTCATCAAAAGGACATTATAAGTTGATTAATAGGTAAAAACTACAGTTAGAAGGAATAAGTTATAGGGTTCTACAGCACAGTAGAGCGACTATAGTTAACAACAATGTATTGCGTGTTTCAAAATAGCCAGAAAAGAAGATTTGAAATGATCCCAACACAAAAAAAATAATAAATGTTTGAAGTGGTGGGTATTCTAATTAACCTATTCTGATCATTACACATTGCAGTCATATATCAAAACATCACACGTACTTCATAAATATGTACAATTATGACATATCAATTTGAAAGGGAAGATTGCCTTGTATGAGCCTGACCTAATTAGGCCCTTTGAAAAAAGGCTTTGGACTTTTCTGAGCTCAGAGTTTGGAAGCAACAGAAACTCTCTCTTTTTCTGTTGCTAGCTTTAAAGAAATAAACCACGAAGAGGTCCGTTGCTGCAAGGAAACGAATTCTGCAAACAACCACGAGAACCTGGAAGAAGATCTTAAGCCTTAAATGAGACCATAGCCCCAGGAGACACCTTGATTACAGCGTCAGGAGACCCTGAGCAGAGACCCAGCAAGACCATACTTAGACTTCTAAACCATAGAAACTGTGAGATAATACATTTATATTTTTAAACCATTAGGTTTGTCATGATTTGTTATGTAGCAATAGAAAACCAAAACAGGATCAAAACACTTTTTCTTTGAAAGCAATCTCCTTAAACCTGGAAATAAAACACAAATATTCTACCTAATTTTTTCCTGATAATCCTTTCTAAATATATTGTGTATTTGTTCCAAATCTCTGTATTTTCTGAGACTTAAAGACACAGGAGTTAGAAGTAGCTTTTTCCTTAGATTCTCCACAAGCAAGGCTCTCAAAGGTAAAGATCTCAATAACCCATTTGATACTAGTGAGGTTGCCTAGCAACTATCTCACTCCACCACCCTGGAGCTGTTGAGCGCATCAATTTCAAGGGCAACTAAATCTCAGATCAATAATTAAGACAGAAAATGAAGATAAAAGTAGAAAATGTTTGTGGAGTATGCCATGGGTAAATAGGATACAGATATTAAAAGACAAAATTACTGCATAGGGCCTCTTATTTATTTTCTTTACTGAAACACATTATGCAAAAAACTTCAAAGAAAAAAAATTCATCATTACCAACCTCACGAATATTTTAAGCTAACCATGAAAATGGTGACCCAGGAGAAGCTACGTGTTGATACAGGACTGAAAATAGCCTAAAAAATCATCTAGCTCATCCTACGCCCATTTTAATGTAGGAAAATAAGAAAATAATAAATAAAGCAAAGGCGAGAAGCATATAAAAAAGTTTAGAAAACGTAAAACCAAAAATAGTAAACGACTTATTCAAGATGCAACAAGGGTTAGGAACTTAGTTGTTACTAGAACCCACAACTTCAGATGACAGCCTTATACTCAAGTATTATGCTACGGTTGAAAAAACATGGGATTTAGAGAGGATAAACTGAGTGGGCCTCCCAGCCCTACCACTTCCTGATGGTATCATCTGGAAAAAGTTTCCTGTTGATTTTAAAGTTTAATTTACTCATCAATAAAAATCTGGATAATCTCTTAAGCAATTATAGTTATCATTAGTCAATTTGTACAAATAAAGTGAATGCCTGAAACACGTTAAATACTTATTATTTTCGTCTTTTTTAACCTTGAGAATTGAGATGTTCTTTAGACAGTTTTTTGCTTTGTTTACTTTTTTTTTTTCCTCCCGCTGTTGAAGTCAGTTGAGCAGAGTGAATTCTAGGTAACTACTTCCTAGGGTGGTATAGATAGTCAGTGAAAAAATAATCATGTATCAAGTGCCATTTACCATTTGGGGAATTTTTGCTTAATCCATAAAATAATTTGAGCATGTCAAAATAATATAATATAAAATACTAAACTGAATGAGACTGTAATTTTTCTCAGAAATAAAGTTTTAAAAAATCTTATTAAAAATAATATCACAGGGCCAAGCATGGTGACTCATGCCTGTAATCTCAACACTTTGAGAGGCCAAGACTCGAGAGTCATTTGAACTCAAGAGTTCGAGAACAGCCTGAGCAACATGATGAAACCTCGTCTCTATGAAGAATACAAAAGATTAGCTGGTCACGGTGCCACGTACCTGTGGCCCCAGCTACTTGGGAGGCTGAGGTGGGAGGATCGCTTGAGCCTAGGAGGCATACGTTGCAGTGAGACTGAGTTTGTACCACTGCCCTCCATTCTGGGCAACACAGTGAGATCCCATCTCAAAAATAAAAAAATAAAAAAAATCACAGGCAGTTTGCAGTGGCTCGCGTCTGTTAGGTCCCAGCATTTTGGGAGGCTGAAGCAGGTGGATCATTTGAGCCTAGGAGGCAGAGGTTTCAGTGAGCCAAGATTGCACCATTGCACTCCATCTTGGGCAACAGATTGCAAATCTGTCTTTAATAATAATAATAATAATAATAATAATAATAATAATAATATCACTGACTTCATTTACTACTTAATTTAAATGTCATCAAATATATTTAAATAATGTATTTTACCTAGCAATGACACATTAGAAAGAACTCTTTAGAGGCATAATTAGCAATACTATTTTAATGAGAAACCCATAGAACATTTTACAAATTTACATTATCAAGTAAACCAAAACCCTTCATTTGCATATGGGATGTAAACACACTTTGAATCTTAGCTCAAATTTGCATACTGTTTGCAAAAGAAACAATTTAGATAAATTGATAACCAACATCAATTTAAAACCCAACCATTCATATTTTCACTCCTTATGAGATGCAAAGTCCTCTCAAAATAAGCACACCATATTTGCCAAGACCAAAACTGAAATTAACATAAAAGCATCATGAGAACCTCATTAAATTAATGAGATTTAAAGGACAATATTCATGTCATATAAAACAGAAGAGCTTTTCATATAAGGGCATGGTAAAAATTAAAGTTTAATTAATTAGTTAATTTCTAGCTTGAACCATTAAACAAAATTATTTAAAAGCGTTTACTGTTCAATTTATTATTGTCTTACCTTTTAATAATTTTATTGTTCTTTTCTTTCACTGGATCTTTCCCTTCAATATTTCGAATACTTTTGTCTTCACCATATTAAATACCTCGGACACGCACACAAAATATTCCTCTCTCGACCCTATACTTTTTAGCTGCAGCTTTATCTCTGCTCCGTTGAAGAACTGGAAAAAAATGTCTGCAGTTACTCATTTCTATTTCCTATCCCCCTTATTGGTACCTCAACATGTTTCAGTCTGCTTTATGTCAGTCAATTCTGTGTATTTACCCCAATCATCTTTCTTTTTCTTTTTTCTTTTTTTTCTTTGAGAAGGATTCTAGCTCTGTTGCCCAGGCTGGAGTGCAGTGGGTGGATCTCAGCTCAGTGCAAGCTCCGCCTCCCGGGTTTACGCCATTCTCCTGCCTCAGCCTCCCGAGTAGCTGGGACTACAGGCGCCCGCCACCTCGCCCGGTTAGTTTTTTGTATTTTTTAGTAGAGACGGGGTTTCACCGTATTGGCCAGGATGGTCTCGATCTCCTGACCTCATGATCCACCCGTCTCGGCCTCCCAAAGTGCTGGGATTACAGGCTTGAGCCACCGCGCCCGGCCTCAATCATCTTTCATTACTGCATAGTATTATTGATCTATTAGAAGATATTTTTTGAAACACTTTCTTATTGTGGACCCCTTAGCTCAATACACTGTTATGTTCTCTCCATTTTAGTTATCTTTTTCTTTTGCATCTTTGCCTTTCTCTCTTGTGATAAAACGTTACCCAAAGATTATTCATAGACTTTCTTTTCTCTCCTTCTTATATTATCTCTTTCTAGGTAATCTCATTCTAGTTCATAGCTTTGATTACCATGCATATACAGATTACACATACATTTCTATTTTGAGGGCTAAAGTCTGAGTTCTAGACTCAATCATTCAACATTCTATTTGATATCTCCACCTGGGTGCTGCAAAGTGGCATAGGTAAATTATACATTAAACAAAATCCCCACCTGCCAAACCTGGCTCATTTATTATTCCCTACTGCACCAATGGCACTGCACAAATCACGAATGTAGCAGTCAACTTTGAAACTTCCCATATCTAATCACTATCAAGGCTTACTGATTTTAACTCCTAATCCGAGCACACATCACATATCTGCTAGAACTCTGTAATAGCCTAGTAACTTATATATTGAAACCTACTAGAATGTTTTTCACACTGCTGTCAAAGTGATCATTTATATCATTTTTCTAAATAAATTCTTAAATTCTTTATTGAATAAACATGTCTAATTTTACTCTCATACATAAATATGGTTTCATATATGTTTTTGCTTTATACTGATTTGCTTTTCTTTTCCTTCTTTCCTAATCTCACCTGCATATATATCTCATTTGGTCTCTACCCCAAGTAACCCACGTATTTTTCTATGACCCGTGTGTGTGTGTATATATATATGTACACACACACATATATATACACACACACGTAGATATACATACATAAACATATGCATAATTATATACACACACGTAGAGGTAGTCATTGTTTTAAAGAAACATTTTTTTTTTAAGTTTTTATGTCGCTTTCTCCCTAAAGAAAAAATTAAGTATTCCTACAAATCTATTTTAAAATTTGTTATTTTGGTGGCTTCTTAATATTGTATGGTTTAGATATACAATAATTTATTCAGTTTCTTCATTTATGGGCAAATTTTTTTAAATTTATTTTCCAAAAGTGATCCAAAAAATGATCTTATCATTCCTTATCATGTCTACATATCCATCACAGCACAAGAAAAACTTTAAAGTTCCTAAAGCCTTGTGTTTTGTCTTTTACCTATGTCTCACCTCACTGACTACCATTCTCTTTTAATTTTTTTGAGTTCTAGCCATAGTCTTTCTTACAGTTTCTTGAAAGCACACTCTCCCTACCATTACAGGGTCATGATATATGCTTTATTGAATGCCTAGAATTTTCATGTATATGCACACACACACACGTATTATATTACACATGCACACTCATAAGCATACACATAGACAAACTCATACATATACCCTTATACAAATATACATATAGGAACATACACATAAACAGACACACACACACACATACACACATGCACACACCCCTCTGTGTTTAGAATGGAGTTTGGTTATTTTTTTAAGTATTCCTTCCTTAACTTCTCTGAGGAGACATTCCCAGAGAAAGATGCATGTATCATTTGCATTTATTGTTATTGTAGTCAGAGATTTGCCGAACCATCCTCAAGCTCAATTATTTAATAAAAGTACTCACAGAACCCAGAAAAGCTGTTACACTCAAAGATACTGTTTATTTCAATGAAAGAATACATATTAAAATCAGGAATGAGAACAGGTTCGTAGAGCAGAGCCCAAAATAAGTTAGTCACCAGCTTTCAGTTGTCTTTTGCCACTAGAGTCATACTGACAATGCTTTATTCTCCTAGCAATGATGTGTGACAACAAACGCAAAACATTGCACAGAGTTTTAAAAGACTTCTTACTAGTCAATTAGGCTGAAAAACAAGATGGAAAGGACAATGTATTCTGAATAAGAATGAAAAGGTAGGGAAAAAACAAGATGTGGAGGGCAATAAATGACAGGCTGAATATTTAAAGTTGACATTTTTGCCCAGAGCCAGCCCTGGGCTTACATATTTAAACACAATAGAACAACATATCTAAAGAAGAACTGAGAAGTTACTTTTGACTCAGTCAGAGCTATCCAGTTCTTGTTAAATGATTGATCTGTTTTTGAACATATATTTTCACGGTCTTGCAATGTGATAACAAGAGTTTTGTATAAGCATGTTTGTGATACTGCCAAATTTAAATTCCTTCAGTGCCTTAGAAAAGTGTTATACAGAGAAAGTGTTTAAAATATTATTGAGAGAAGGGAAAAGTGTGATATAATTCTGAAAATAATTCTACTTTCAATTTTATAAAATGAAAGTCTATCTAAACAAAATGAGGTGTGGGTGCAAACTATCTAACAAAAGTTTTTAGTAAAATCTATTTAAATAAATGATATATGGTCCATTTCTTTACTGAAATGACCACAGGCTGCATCACTTTACCCTACCCTGACCCCATGAAGTCACACACTCCCAAATAATGGCAGCTGTGGGCATAGCGCCAAATAGTAGTCCAAATACTGGCAGTTGTGGACATAGCATCAAACACAGAAATTGTGATAGAAACTGAGTAACCCAGTTCTATGTCTTTTTAATTGAAAAATGAAGTCAGTGATCTGAACTAACTGAAAGCAAAGAAAGAAACCTGAAGCTTTTGATATACAACTTGTATTGTCTATGTACACAAATGCATTTGTACTGCTTTTTCTATGTTGGGAACTATTCTAAATTAGATTTATAAATATAAATAACCCCTTGAGGAAGCTTATATTATTTTCTCTATTATACAAATGAGTAAATTGAAGAAAAGAATGTCTGAGGAATCTGTGCAATGTGACCATAGTTAATGGCAAAACCAGGTTTCAATCCCTTAAGTCTGGTCTCCCATTTTCAAATTTCTAACTACTACCTTATATATTCTCTAATGTTTCTTCTAAGTTCTTTTTTCTTTTCTTTTCTTTTTTTTTTTTTTTTTTGAGATGGAGTTTCGCTCTTGTTGCCCAGGCTGGAGAGAAATGCCAGTGATCTCAGCTCGCTGCAACCGCTGCCTCAGGTTCAAGTGATTCTCCTGCCTCAGCTTCCCAAGTAGTTGGGATTACAGGCACCTGCCACCATGCCTGGCTAATTTTTATATTTTCAGTAGAGATGGGGTTTCACCATGTTGGCCAGGATGCTCTCAAACTCTTGACCTTAGGTGATCCGCCCGCCTTGGCTTCTCAAAGTGCTAGGATTACAGGCATGAGCCACTGCGCCCAGCCTCTTCTCAGTTCTTTTTTAAAAGACATCCAATATGCTTTCATTCAGTTATTCAACAAAGATTTGAGTCTTTACTTTGTGTCAGTCACTGTTCCAAGTGGAGAAATACAGCAGCAAATTAAAGGCAGTTGAAAAAAATCACTGCCCTCATGGAACTCACGCTCTTGTTGGATTAAAAAAGGAATTAATCAATAAATAAGCCAATTAATAAACCAGATCAGTTTGTAGCAGCATGAGCTCCACGAAGGACATAAAACAGGGTCAAGTATAATGGGGATGGATCCCTTCATAGCCCTTGAGCAGGAAGAGTCTCTCTAAGTAGGTGACAAATTTTGTTGAGACAAAAAATAATGAGGAGAAGATCAACATTTGAAGAGTCAGTAGAAGAACCTTTAGAGAGAAGGAACAGCAGATGCAAAGACATTTAGAGGGAATTAATTTGGTGTGTTCAAGTAACCTTAGAATATAGGGGGGGATGGAGATTGTAGTGAGATGAGTTTGGAGATAAAAGCAGACAACAGACCATGTTGAAGTCTGTAAGCAATGACAAAGCAGTTAGGATCATACTGTAAAGGCATAGGCAAACCATTAGGAAGGCAGACACGAACAGGGCAGGAGAGGGTTCCCACACCCCACCAAAAAAGTCAGGTGACCATCAGATGATTGTCAGGCAGATGTCACACTGCTTCTTAATAAAAGGTCTCAACCAACTCCAGGGAAACGCAGTCTCCTTATAGATAGGAAGCACCTGAAACCGGTGATCAGCAGCTTCCGGATAAGATTTCTGGAGTTGGGTGAGTAGGCTCAAACATGAACATTAAGATGCCAAATGGCAGAGTTGAATGTGTGTGATCTTCTGGGGGCATTCCACTGGTAAAGGGAAGGATGCCTCAGATGAGCATGCCTACAACTCCAGTAAACACACCAGACATGCTCCCCTCCCAAGTACTAGCAGGTCACCACACATGCGGGCAGCTCACACCAACGTAAGAGTCAAGGGAAAAGGGACAGAAGATGCCAGAAGAATGCCAGCATATAAAACCCTAGGCCCAAGGTCAAATGGAGCACCTTAGCTCCAAGATGCCTGCTTGGCCCTCTTCCAAGTGTACTTTATTTTCTTTTTATTCCTTCTTTATAGCATTTTAATAAATGTTCACTCCTGCTCTAAATCTTGCCTTGCTCTCTTCTTCTGCCTTATGATGCTCAGTCAAATTCTTTCTTCTGAGAAGGCAAGAGTTGAGGTTGCTGCAGACCGGTAAGGATTTGCCACAGGTAACAACAGTACTTTGTTGTTGTTGTTTTTGAGAGGAAGTCTCGCTCTGTTGCCTAGGCTGGAGTGCAGTGGTGTGATCTCGGCTCACTGCAAACTCTGCCTCCGGGTTCATGCCATTCTCCTGCCTCAGCCTCCCAAGTAGCTGGGACAACAAGCGACCGCCACCACGCTTGGCTACTTTGTATTTTTAGTAGAGATGGGGTTTCACCGTGTTAGCCAGGATGGTCTTGATCTCCTGACCTCATGATCTGCCCACCTCGGCCTCCAAAAGTGCTGGGATTATAGGCTTGAGCCACCGCACCTAGTCAGATAACAACAGTATTTTAACAGTGTAGTGGTTTCTTTCTTATTTATGTATGGTATAATGTGGTCGGGTGGCCCTCCTCTGTCTTGTAGAAATACCATCTGGAAAATGTGGGCTCTGAAACTGCTGATATTGCAGGGAAAGAGAGATCTAGAGGTTCGTACGATGTATCGAGGGGCCAGGCCTGGAAATGGCCAATACTTTTTTCTACATTTCTGTTTGTCCAAATACAATCGCATGACCCATCTGCAAGGGACAGGGGAAAAGAAAAGAAATACTAATAGTCTCTACAACAATCACAAACAAAAATCTGTGGGCTGTGTGGTGCGTGCGCGCGCACGTGTGTGTGTGTGTGTGTGTGTGTATACAGTCATGCATTGCTTAATGATTGGGATACATCCTAAGAAATTCATTATTAGGCTATTTTGTCATTGTGCAAATGTCATAAAGTATACTTACACAAACCTAGATGCCAAAGCCTACTGCACACTTAGGATCTATGGTCTGACTTACTGATCCAAAGCTACAAACCTGTACAGCGTGTTACTATATTGAATACTGTAGGCAACTGTAACATAATGGTAAGTATTTGTATATTTAAACATATCTAAACATAAGCAAGGTATTGTAAAAATATGACATGAAAGATAAAAAATGGTACACCTATGTGGGACACTTACCATGAATGGAGCTTGCAGGACTGGAAGATGCTCTGGGTGAGTTAGTGAGTGAGTGGTGAGTACATATGAAGGTCTGGGACATTACTGTGCACTTTATACAAACTGTACACTTAGGCAACACAAAATTGATTAAATTTTTTTCTTTCTTCGGTATTAAATTAACCCTACCTTACTATAGGTAGTGTTTTTACTTTATCAACTTGTTGTTATTAAATTTATAAAACTTCTTGGCTCTTTTATAATAAGATTTAGCATAAAACACAAATACACTATACAGCTGTACCAAAAGTATTTCCTATCTTTATGTCCTTATTCTATGAGCTTTTTTCCATTTTTTATTTTTTTCTCTTTAAAATATTTTTGTTAAAATCTAAGACACAAACACGTACATTAACCTAGACCTACATAGGGTCAGGATCATCAGTATCATTGTTTTCTCACCTCCACATCTTGTCCCACTGGAAGGTCTTCAGGGGCAAAACACATTTGAAACTGCCATCTCTCAAAATAACAGTACCTTCTGACATGCCTACTGAAGGAACTGCCTAAGGCTTACAGTTAACTTTCTTTTTTAATAAGTGGGTGAAGTGAGCTTTAAAATAATGATAAAAAGTTTATTATAATAAATACATAAGTTGGTAACATATTCATTTATTCTCATTAGTAAGCATTATGTATTATATATAATTATATCATCCAATAGTTTTGTGTGCATGACAATACAGTAGGTTTGTTTATATCAACATCATCACATTGAGTCATGTGCTGCACTATCAACAGCTACATCATCAGTGATCGATGGAAATTTTTTAGTTCCACTATAATCTTATAACGGTCATTGAGCAAAATGTTGTTATATGGTATAAGACCATATACATATGTCGGTACTGGCAAAGTCTTAATGACCATTTTGCTTTTATTGAGTAGTTGTCTACGATTCAAAAAATATGAGCCAGTGTCCTCAAAGTTAAAGTGAGATGATGTTATATTGTGCTTTACTTTTTACTCAGTTTTAAAGTCCTTTTATTGCTTTTGAAATACAAGACTGAAATTTCAATATTTTTTAAGTTAGCTTTCAACTATGTTTTCTCATGTTTTTCTAGAGCAAATAGGCAACTTACAAGATATGCTAATGCAGAACAAAAAAACATTTGGAGATTAGTTATACTTTATTCAAGAACGGAAATATCCTACAATTTACCAACTCTAAATATAAAACAAGTAACATATCCATTAACTAACCTAATCAAGAACATGCTAAAAATAACATAATTCTAGATGCATGCAAATGAAGTAATTAAAATGCAAAATAAAATGAAAAGGTAATTCTGAAATTATGTTAATGTTCATATGTTTATACATTTTTTTTTTGAAATCTACATATAGTTTTGCTTTTCCCCTCCCTACCCATGCATTTTCCAAACTACTTTCAAAATGTAGTACTTGGTGAACATATATATATATATTACAAAAGAAACAGAGAGCATAATTTTCCCTTTCAGTAAAGACTTGGTTCCTCTGCACTTGGGAACTGTCTGTAATTATATTGTTGTAATTTAAGAAAGACATGGTTGAGATTGAAATGGTGACTATACCCTCTAATTAGAAGGGTCAGCGGGATGACCAATTCCTATTTGAAACAAATTCCAGGTTTGGAGAGTAAAGGAGGTCATTGGGTCAAAGTCTCATTATGTCTAACAGAACAAAATTATAATTTTAGCTTTCTACTTCATCACATCTGTGTTTTAGGGTAGAAATCTCTTTTTCTCACTTGTCTCTTAAAAATATTTTGACAAAAAAGCTATCTTATAACATTTAAAACACCCATAACTATTTGTATTTAAAATAGCCTATAGAATACATGTAAAGTATGAAAATAAATAGAAAATAATAAGTGAGTAAGGTAGGTGTTAATGTTATCAGTTATTTAGGCATCTGGCAAAGTATCCTTTGGTGTATATTAATTTATATGCAGAAAAAAATGGATTAATTATAAAGATATCTCAGAATGTTTTGTATTTCCCTATACAGCATAGAATATAATAGTTTAAAATAGAAATTATAGAACAAACTCTCAGTTGAAGAAGAGTACATATTTTTTAATCTTAAATGACATAATTGAAGAAAACTTTAATTTAGAAGACAAGTATTAAATTCAAATCCATGCCCCATTACTAGCCACGTCATATTTCACAATTTAGGGTTACTTGAAACCTTCCTTCCATTACTGAAACTCTCCACCTTCAGATTCTTGACATTGTACTTGCCTTTTTATCTGGCCACTTATGACCCCCAAACAGCTCCAGATTTACAGCCACCTACCCTACACAGATTCTGTTATTTTGGTTACGGCAATTCTTTAGTCAGTGCTCTAGGTGAGGCCCCTTTTAACTTGACACAAGTTCAGCTCCTTTCTACTGGACTTGTAAAGACCAAGGTCCACATTTGACTGACAAGAAATAAGCTAGTGATAATGCTTATTGCCTGATGAATGTGGAGGGATGGGTAGAGGGCAGAGAAGGCAATGTCTGCAAGCCATGTTACAATATTTTGTCTACTTTCCAAGAGTAAATGTATTGGAAGTAAAGGGAATTGGATGAATTTGAAAGATAGGAAGTACAATTATCAGGAGCTGGTGATAAGTTGGATTTAATGTTGAGAGATAATCAAATGTCAGGAACTTTATCATTAATGCATTGCTATTTATACTATAATACTGAATTTTAATGTGAATGTCATTATACAGTTTAACATAGAAATTATCTACATCTTAAAAGATTTTACCTGTAAAATTTTAGTAGGAGTTTTGACAAATTTGTAAGTTTCTTCCATGATTTTAATCTAATTTAATTTTCTAAACCTCACTGAGTTTTCATAGAGATTTATAGATTTCACACAGATGTGCAAATTTGTTAGCATCGAGTATACTATCTGATTATAATTTTTAAAAATTACTTTGTATTTGTTTCCACTTCCTTCTCTTCATTACACAAAATGCAAATTAGTGGTTTCCTTTCTGCTTTTTAAACTATGCTATTGCCTGACTTCTTACTGGTCTTTTCAATAACAACATATTTGAATCTTTGTAAGTTTTTATATACATTTACAGGGTATTATGTAATTTTGTTACATGGGTATATTGTATTGTGGAAAACTCAAGACTTTAGATGTATCTATCACCAGAATAATGTACATTGTACCAATTAATTATTTTTGTATCTTTCAAACTCCTCTGACTTCCCACCCTTTCAAGTCTCCATTGCTTATCATTCTACACCATATGTCCATGTGTACACATTAGCTAACTCCCACTTACAAGTGAGAACATATGGTGTTTGTCTTTGTGTGTCTGAGTTGTTTCACTTAAGATATAATGTCCTCCAGTTCCGTTCATGTTGCTGCAAAAGACGATTCCTTTTTTTAATGGCTGAATGGTATTCTATTGTGTATATATGCCATTTTCTCTAGCCAGTCAGCTATTGATGGACATTTAGGTAAATTCCATATCTTCATTATTGTGAATAGTGCCATAATAAACCTTTGAGTGTATGTATCCTTTTGATGCTAATTTTTTCTCTTGGGGTAGATATACAGTAGAGGGATTGTTGGATCAAACAAACGGTGGTTCTATTTTTAGTTATTTGATAAATCTCCATGCTGCTTTCCATAGAAGTTGTACAAATTTACATTTCCATCAACAGTGTATAATTGTGACTTTTTCTCTGTATCCTCCCCAACATCTGTTAATTTTGTTTTTCTTTTTAATAATAGCCATTCCAATTGGTGTTTGATAAGGTTTGGATCTGTGTCCCCATAAAATCTCACATTGAATTGTAATCCCCAATGTTAGAGGTGGGGCCTAGTGGGAGGTGATTAGATCATGGGGCAGAGTTCTTATGAATGGTTTAGCATCATCCTCACTACATAGTGAGTGAGTTCTCCTGAGATGTGGTTGTTTAAAAGTGTGCAACACCTCCCCATTCTGTTTCTTGCTCCTGCTCTGGCCACGTGATATGCGCACTCCTCCTACACCTTTAGCCATGATTGTACATTTCCTGAAGCCTCCCCAGAGGCCAAGCAGATGCCAGGATCATGCTTCCTATAAAGCGTACAGAACTATTAGCCAATTAAACATCTTTTCTTTACAAATTACCCAGTCTCAGGTATTTGTTTATACTAATGAGAGAATGAACTAATACAGTATGCAATGCTATCTCATTAATAATTTAATTAGTATTTCTATGATGATAGTAATGATGAGCATTTTTTCATATGCTTGTTGGCCATTTGTATGCTGTTTTTTAATAAATGTCTATTCATATCCTTAGCCTACTTTTTAACGGGGTTGTGTGTGTGTGTGTGTGTGTGTGTGTGTGTGTGTATTTTTGTTGTTGTTGAATGTTTGATTTCCTTGTAAATTCTGGATATTAGTTTCTATCAGATGTACAGTTTGCAAATATTTTCTCCCATTCTGCAGGTTGTCTGTTTATTCAGCCAATAGGTTCTTTGGCTGTGCAGAAGCTTTTTAGTTTAATTAAGTCCCCTTTGTCTATTTTGTTTTTGTTCCCTGTGACTTTGAGGTCTTAATCATGAATTATTTGCCTAGGCCAATTTCCAGAAGAATTTTTCTTAGGTTTTCTTCTGGCATTGTTATAATTTCGAGTCTCCATTTAATTCTTTAATCCTTCTTGAGTTGGTATTTGTATATGGTGAGAGATAAGAGTTCCGTTTCATTCTTTTGCCTGTGACATTCCAATTTTACTAGCACCATTTATTGAAAAGGTGTCTTTTCACCAGTGTGTGTTCTTGTTAACTTTATCAAAGATCAGTTGGTTGCAATTATGTGGCTCTATTTCTGGGTTCTCTCTTCTGTTCTGTTGACATATGTGTCTGTTTTTTATAACAGTATCATGCTGTCTTGATTATTATATCCTTGTAGTATAATTTAAAGTCAAGTAATGTGATGCCTCCAGCTTTGTTCTTTTTGATTTTGATTGCTTTGGCTATTTGGACATTTTTTGGTTCACATTAGTTTTAGGATGCTCACTTTCACCACTCCTATTCAGCATTGTACCAGAAGTCCTAGCCAGAGGAATCAGGCAAGAGATGGAAATAAAAGGCATCCAAATTGGAAAAGAGGAGGTCAAATTTTCCCTTTTTGCTGATGGTATGATCTTATATCTAGAAAATCCCAAAGATTCCTTCAAAACATCTCTTGAATTTGATAAATGAATTCAGTAAAGTTTCAAGATACAAAATCAATGTACAAAAATCAGTAGCCTTTCTATACAGCAATAACCATCTGTCTGAGAGCCAAGTCAAGAAGGTAATCTCATTTACAATAGCTGCAAAAAACAATAAAATAACTAAGAATGTAGTTAGCCAAGAAGATGATCTGTACAAGGAAAACTGTAAAACACAGATGTAAGTAATTATAAATGACATAAACAAATGGAAACAACATCCCATGTTCATGGATCAGAAGAATTAATATCATTAAAATGGCCATAGTACCTAAAACAATCTACAAATTCAGTGAAATCCTGTCAAAATATAACTTTTATTTAAACATTTATATGTATTATTTTCTGTATTTATAACATATGTAAGTTTTTTATTCTTTTGACTTTATCATTGGTTCTCGTTTGATTTTGTTTTCATTGTTTTCTCATTTTATTTTCTTGGACAGAATACGGGGTTCAATAATTTTTATTTCTCAATTGTTTAGAAAAATGTATTTCTTAAGAAATAATTTTACTAATTTTATTTTTTGAGACATTGCTGCCTTCTTGAAATGTTTAGAAATTGGAAATAAGATTATCTCCAATTTTTAAAGTGTGTTTATTTTCTACCCAGTATATTAAAGAATTTTCATTTTAATTTCTTCTTTGAACACCTTGCTTTTACCTAGCATTAACAACCTTCACTAGTGTTCTAATGCTTGCTAAATAAAAGTTGTGCCTACAGAACTGACGATCAACCTGTAACATCCTGGAAACTTATGGTCCCAAATAATATCTGGCCAGAATATTTGGTGTCTTCTATGGGCAGTAGTTCCACATCTAGCTAAGGCCCCTAAAGGATTATGCTTTTGTTAAGACTCTGAAACTCTAAAACTTTTGCTTCTCCTAAGGCCTAATATTTACAGTCCTGCCTCTAAAGAAACAGTCACCTACATGTAAAGTAAGGTGGTTTAAACTGCAATTGTCTTTAAAACATATCATGTAAATTAAGATTGAAAGTACTTTTCCATGCTGCAAGTATTGAAAACCAACTAATTGCATATGTGAAAGCATAGTTACTTTGGAAATATAGACTTCACATTACCAACAGAAAAATCTGTGCTTGGTTAAGAACCAAAAGGTTAAATCTACCTGCCCAGCTATTCCAGAATACGTAATTTTTATTAGTTTGTTCTTCAATTTTCACTTATTTCTTAATTTGTTGGTTTCTTTCACTTACACTCCTCAAACTGAAAGCTCCTTCACCACCACCACCATCTCATAGGTGCAGAAAGTTATTTAAATTGAATGACATGCAGGAGAGCAAACTCACACCTATACTCATTTCTGGAGTCTGTTCAAAGGAAAGATAGAGGCCTGTGTGCTTCCAGTTTCTTCTCCCAAACTCACTAATCAGATAAGTCTTTTTTGACACAGATTGTAGACGAAAGTGAGAGAAGTAAGGATTATTATGCTAATGGATACTATTTAAGTTAGGAAACATGGGAAGAAATTTCTCTCCTGAGCAAATTAAAACAACTTTATTTAAAGAAGCTTTATTGCATCTAAAGGATGAAATATTAAAGAGGCATTAAAATAATAGTAACACTTTCTAACAGTATGTAAATGTTCAATATATTGAGTGTCAAAAGCAGAATCTACTCAGTCATTCTCTAATATGCTTTGTTTTACTTCTTTGTGGCCCTTTTCCCTAACAGAGTTTCAAATAGAATGTTATTTAAGGGGGATCCATGGACAATATAGTTTTGAGTATGTTATTCAGTTGAGAATGTCTATTTGTTGCCTCCATATGTGATCATAAACAGAGAAAAGAAAAAAACCGATGAGATACAAATATACAAGAATTATGTTCAAGGATAATGAAGAAAATGTCCTAAAGAGAAGAAACACATTTTTTCAGATCAAAGGGACCAACAAAGGCTGAACAGATGAATAGAAAAATTCCTCAACATCCGGGTACAGTCTCACAGTACTTCAGAATGCCAAAACCAAGAGAGATTCTAAAAGGTTTTACAGGGACCAGAACCTAAATGGTTTTAGAGAGATTCAAAATAACGAAAACTAAATTGACCAGATTTTTTACCAGCAATAGCACATGCTAGACAACAAGGAAGCAATGGTTTTCAGAATTTGATGGAATATGTCTGGAACCCAGACTCAATATCCATGTGGTATTGACAATCCCTATTTATCCAATGCTCACAATGGGCCAGATCTTGTTTTAACAACTCTACATGTACTTATTTATTTGATCCTGTGTGTTAGACACAACTAAAATCCAATCTCTAAGATTAGGAATTAAAAGCAGAGAGAGGTTAAGTAAATTTCCCAAGGTCATATGTCAGTGCTGATATTGGAGAATAAGACATCTGACTTCAGAGTTATTACGTCAAATAATTTTCCCATGGACATCATATTATCTCTATCAAATGTGAGCCATAGAGATTGCTTCACTACATAAGAACTCAGAGTTTACTTTTTATATATTCATTTTGGAAAAAAGAATGAACAGGACGGGCGTGGTGGCTCACACCTGTAATCCCAGCACTTTGGGAGGCCGAGATTGGGTGGATCACAAGGTCAGGAGTTCGAGATCAGTCTGCCCAATATGGTGAAACCCCATCTCCCATCTCTACTAAAAAATACAAAAAAAAAAAAAAAAAAAATTAGCCAGGCGTGGTGGCATGCGCCTGTAGCCCCAGCTCCTCAGGAGCTGAGGCAGGAGAATTGTTTGAACCCAGGAGGCGGAGGTTGCAGTAAGCCGAGATGGTACCACTGCACTCCAACCTGGGCAACAGAGTGAGATTCTATCTCAAAATAAATAAATAAATAAAGGAATGACCAAATACTACAACCAACCAAGTAACCAACCAAACACACAAACGCAAAGGCAAACATAAATGCATTACTTTCCAGAAATAATGTTTTCAATTTATAAGTGTATGAAGAAACATCTCATAATTTTAGTTATGGAAATGGCCTGAAGATCAGCTGGGCTAGTTGAGCTTGAAGTCAGACAGTCCTAGGAAGAATAATTTTGAAATAAAGGAGTTGTAATATAATAAGTAATACTACATGTAGGAGAAATAAATCTTAGATTTATGAGAAAGTCCTATGTTATTTTAAAAAGAAAGACAAACAGAAAGATAAGAAACTCCAGGAGAAATAAAAAAAAGCTATGTAAGAAAATCAAATATTAAAAAAACTAAAACATGTTATAATTTAAAATAATTAACAATGTTTATAATTTACAGTAATTGTTCTTAGTCTTAAATGAACTATAGTTGTAATTAACAGGGCAGTAAATGCTACTTTTGCTTTTCAATTTTAGAATCATTGTATAACAAAATAGAGAAAAATGTAATTATTGTTACAAAGCAATATGACTTAAGTGTCAATAATACTAAAGCAATATTATAACTGATAGAAGTTTGGAAATAAGGTGGGTAAGAGATACATTAAATTGTAAATACAAATTTCTTCATTTTATATTGGTTATAATAAAAATATACCATTATATTTGATAAAGAAAAAAGCTATGGTTTTAATTTTTTTAAGTTTTAAATATAACTAATAGAAAAAAGAAAAAAAACTATCTTTTAGGACTTGAGAAAAAAAGTGTAAGAAAGTATGTCAATGCAGTTTGAATTTGATAAACCAAGAAATGGAAACATAATAATATTATTTAGGGTAATGAAGTTAGTCATAAGGAAAACTTAAATCCAAAAGGATTAATAATCCATGCATGGCTTGGGGTTTGGATAAGAGTTGCTAAAATGATAGCTTATGTTGTTAAATTATTTTCTACCATGCATACCTTTTAAATAATAAATAATTTTAAAGTTTTGACTGAATAAATTGATTTTATTATGTTATAAAGTCATTTACTTTTTATAAAAATTTTCCTCCTGTTACTGGCAGGAAAGTGAAGTAGGATTGATTAGATTATGAAAGCAATCTTCAGTTTTCTTATGTTTTTAAGAAATGTAGGCCACAGTGCATACATATTAAGATTATATCTACCTTTAAAACCAACAAACCAACCAACCAAACAAGCAAACAATAACTCAATGCATACGTTAGGAATAAAATCTCCTGTATCATACCTGCCAAAATCATTTTCCTACCACAGCCATTTCATTGAAAACAATTTTATCCATTGACTAATCAACACAATGTGTTTAAGCTCTTCAGACATTGGAAAGCACCATTAATATTTGAAACATATGCTTCTTTCTTTTGTTTATTTATTTCAATTTTTTATTGCAGTAAAGAGTTTAATTCACACAAGGCCAGTCATGTCGAAGCAGTTATTACTGAAATCAATCTCCCTGAAGGTATGAACGTTAGAAGTTTTCAAGGATAGTTTGGTGAGCAGGGAACTAGGAAATGAGTAATGTTGATTTATTGGATATGAAATCATAGGGGTGTGGAAAACCATCCTCCTGAAGAGTCAGCCTCTGAGTAGAGGTCACAAAACTGGTTCAATTACAAATCATGGGTCAAGCTGGAGTCAGCTGATGATCTCAAAGTCTGGAAAAAAAATCTGTAAAGATCAATGTTAGGTTCTACAATAGTGATGTTATCTATAGGAGTAATTGAGGAAGTTACAAATATTGTGACTTCTGGAACAATGGTTTGTTATTCTTTTTTTTTTTGTCTTTGAGTTTTTTTTTTTTTTAATTTCTAATTTAAGTTCAGGGGCACATGTGCAGGTTTGTTACATAGGTAAACTTGTGTCACAGGGCTTTGTCGTACAGATTATTTTGGCACCCAGGTATTAAACCCAGTACCCAATAATTATTTTTTCTGCTCGTCTCCCTCTTCTCACCCTCCACCCTCAGGTAGGCCCCAGTGTCTCTTGTTCCCTTCTTTGTGTTCATAAGTTCTCATCATTTATCTCCCACTCACAAGTGAGAATATGTGGTTCTGTTCCTGTGTTACTTTCCTAAGGATAATAGCCTCCAGTGCCATCCATGTTCCCCCAAAAGACATTAGCTCATCCTTTTTTATGTCTGCATGGTATGCCATGATGTATATGTCCCATATTTTCTTTATCTAATCTGTTACTGATGGGCATTTAGGTTGATTTCATGTCTTTGCAATTGTGAAAAGTGCTGCAATGAGCATTCGCTTGTATGTGTCTCTATGGTAGAATGATATCTATTCCCCTGGGTATATACCTGGTAATGGGATTGCTGAATCAAATGGTAGTTCTGGTTTTAGCTCTTTCAGGATTCTGCTTTCTATAATGGTTGAGCTAATTTACACTCCTACCAACAGTTTATAAGTGTTACCATTTCTTCACAACCATGCCAGCATCAGTTATTTTTTGACTTTTAAATAACAGCCATTCTGACTGCTGTGAGATGGAATCTCACTGTGGTTTTGATTTGCATTTCTCTAATGATCAGTGTTTTTTCATATGCTTATTGGCCGCATATATGTCTTTTCTTGAAAAGTGTCTGTTCAGGTCCTTTCCCCACTTTTAAATGTTTTTTTTTTTTTTTTTTTCTTGTAAATTTGTTTAAATTCCTAGTATAATAGATGCTGGATATTAGACCTTTTCAGATGCATAGTTTGCAAATATTTTCTCTCATTTTGTAGGTTATTTGTTTATGATGCTTTCTTTTGTTGTGAAGAAGCTCTTAAGTTTAATCAGATCTCATTTGTCAATTTTTGATTTTATTGTGATTGTTTTTGGCATCTTCATCACGAAATCTTTGCTTGTTCCTATGTCCAGAATTTATTGCCTAAATTATCTTTCAGGGTTTTTATAATTTTGAGTTTTACATTTAAGTCTTTAATTCATCTTGAGTTAATTTTTGTATGTGGTTATCCTTACACAAAAGCTGATATAACTGTGGCTACATCTTGGCAGAATTCCGGCCCATCTCATAATCCTAGTCTTGTGGGCTTTCATTAGTTTTATAAAGCCAGTTTAGTTTTGCGAAGGGCTGTTATTATCCTTGCTTTAAGGTTAAACTATAAACTAAATTCCTCCCAAAGTAAGGTTGGCCTACTTCTAGGAATGAGCAAAGACAGCCAACCTATGAGGCTAGAAGCAAAATGGAGTCAACTATGTCAGATTTCTCTTACTGTCATAATTTTGCAAAGGCAGTTCCCATCTCATCCTGGGTTGTGTGAGCCTACCAAGATAGGAAAAGGCCAATGACCACTCCACCTTCTTCCTACTGACAAGGGGCATAATTGGAGTAGGGGTTGCCCCCAGGGTAAGAGAAGTGAAGTTGTTTTGCAGTTGTCTGTATGTATTCACAAGTGGTGCCTGGTTGAAATTCTAGGGTCTACATGATAAAGACACTAGAACTCTTATCCACAGCTTTAGTACAGCACTTAAGTGAACAAGGGACTATGAGATAAATAATGAGCCCTAATATAAGAAATGAAAGTCTTAGATTCAGGAGTTCCTGTAGAACTGTATGTCTTCTTTTTAGACAATTGATATTATTTGGTCCACATAACCACTAGCATTTCCTCATCTCTAAATTTCTTATATATTTAGCATATGTTATTCTCATTTAATATGTCATCCTTCTTTCAATTCCTAAGTGATTCTTTTCTGGAAATGATTTCATTGTATAACTCATTGTTGACAAGATAGCATAAATTCTCCTGAAAACTTGAAGCTGGCATTTATCTCTCTCTGGAGTCCCAAGCTGACATGTTGATTAAAATTAGCCATATTTGATTTTGAAGTAGTTAATTACTGACAAGTCCAACTTGCCTTGTACTTTCCTAAACACTTTCTGAAATGCCAAATTATCTTTGAGGTCTTTGAAATATCCAATATGCATTTCTATTCATTATAGGTTCTTAAAAGAGAGTTAGTAGCCTATTGAACCATTCCTACAAATAGAATTTAGACATTGAAGTTTAAATATCTCTAAGAACTGTACTTTAACATTTTTTTTTATCAAAAAACCACATACCAAATAAGAAGCATCTATAGATTTCACAGGTGTTGAGTGTAGATGCTGATAAATAGGTGCACTTCTGTAATGCACAGTTTGTCACCTATTATGCTGAGCTAAAATTAAGCAAAATATAAATGAACTCTACTGGTCACTGGATAGCAAAATAACATGAATTGGCTATTTCAATGATGAATGGCCTCATTTAAGCATAAGGTATAAGAGTTCTAGCCACTTTTTAAATAGAAGAGATGATTTAGCAAGTGCTGGGAAATTGCTACTGGGTCTCGAAGTAGAACACTGAATAGCTCCACCTAAGTGACAAATGTAAAGTTAACTTAGCTTTGTAAAGAATTGTGCAAAACTGTTAAGCCATTACATTATTTTTTCCAGCATGGCCTTGGACTACATAGCCTTATAATTAATTCTATTGCTGCTTTCTCCTCTTTCTTGTTACACTATCAATAATAACATGAACTTATAGCAAATACATGGAAAATTCATGAGAAAGCAAACAAAGGACAAAGGAAAAGAGATGCAAAGCAAGTTACATTTAGTTTGCTTATTCCATTGTGCATCTCATTTTGGTTACAAAACTAATTTGTTTCACATATGAAATTTAGGGAAAAAAGTTCAAGTGGACTAGAGTGACATCTGGGAACAACCTCTAAATAAACCATTGGTAAAAGTAATGACTCACAAAATCCCCTATCAATATCATAGCAAAAATAGATCTGAAAACAACCCGGTGCAGTTAATCTTCAGAAATACTCAGGAAGTTGGCAACTCTGGTAATTGGATCTTTTTGGTAGGAACTTTAGTGCTAACACATTCTAAAATGACTTTATAGGAAAACTATGCAAATAAAAAAACTTAAATCTCCCATCCAAGGTTCAGGGTATTGCATTATTTGAGGTATTTTACCAAGTAGATTCCTAATCTGTTTGTTCTTTCAGATATTTACTTGCTTTATGTCCTGAACACCTCATAACTATACACATATATTTACTGAAATGATTTAACCCCATGTTTGTGTCTTCTGTAAGACTGGAAGGTTCTTCAATAACAGTCATAATGCCTTTATTACTTATAATCATAACATCTACCATTGAGTAGCTGGTAAACCTGTTTGCACCATGTCATTTTACCTATGGCTTGTTTGTTAGCTTCTCTCATGGACCTTTGTCTACATATATTCTCTAATATTTGTAATAACTCAGAGAAGAAGCTAATATACCATTCTTATTTTCTGAACAAGGTAACTGCGAATAAAGAAGTTTTACTATTTCCTATTTAGGGCCCTGTGAAGTAGAGATTTTGAACAGTCTCTCTGAATGCAATGTTCCTGTGATTTATCTTAAAGGATAGCATTTGCATTACAAGTTATCACAAATTTTGCAGTTAAAAAAAAAAACCATTTATTAGCTCATCTTTATGTTATTTCAGAAGTCTGAAACAGAATGGATAGGCTTCCTGATCAGGGTAACAGAAAACTGAAATCAGTGTCTGCCAGACTGAGTGCTCATTTGGAGGCTTTGAAGAAAACCCACTTCTGCGGTTTTCTTGTTAGAATTCAGTTGTAGGACTGAGGTATCAATATCTTCACTGGCTGTGAGTTAGGGGCCTCTTTCATTTCCTAGAGGCCACCAGAATTTCTTACCCCATATTTCTTCCAACTTCAAGCCAGCATTCATTTCTGCTTGAAATTTGTGACATCCCTCTCTCTGACTTTAGACCAAGAGTTAAAAGGCTTATGTAATTAAGTCAGACTCACCAAGATAATCTTCTGACATTAAAGCCAACAGACTTGAACCTTAATTACATCCACAATATTCCTCCACAGAAACATGTATGTTAGAATTTTGATTGAATAACCGAGAGAAAGTGTGCAGGACTAGACATCTCTGGGACCATCTTAAAATTCTGCCTGCAAATTTCCCTGCTCTTGCATTCTTGGCACATCATAGCATGATGCCTAACGTATTATGCATTGAAAAATTTTATATTACAAAATCCTATGCTATGTATGTGTAGGATGACAATAACTATTATTATCTGAGATCTTCCAATAATCATCATGGGAAAAGATAGAAATAATAAATTCAAAGCAGTTTATAGCTTATAGTATCATAGCAAGATTCTCTCCAAGGAAGAGTAAGGTTAGATTCTGATATTTTCTCACAGGAGTACCTTTTGGGCTAAATTTACACTAATAATCAAACTATCTAGAATATAAAGTGGAAGAGAGTGTTTAATTATGACCATCTCAGAATTCTGGGAGCTCAAACAAGAAATTAACTAGAAAAAACACAGATTTTCTTTTACTTTTACTTGATTTATCATTATATTGTATAGTATAATGGAGAATGGGAGGACAGTCCTCCTTCACAAGACTGTTAAGGAGACTGAATTCTTTACCTAGGCAACTCATAACAGGGTAACTTGTAACAGGGCATCTCACATAATGTGTTATGTTTTAGCTAACTTTATATGCCTCATGAAGATTTATTCTTTTAAACTTAAATCGTAACAGCACCTTAAGTATTTTCTCCAGTAAAAAGCTCAAAGTTATCAGGAAATAGAATTAAAATGTGCTGATCTTAAGACATCAATGGGAAGAATATTTTATTTTATTTTTTCTTAATTAAAGTTTGTTATTTCATGTTTTCTTCTTTCTCCTGCTTGTGGAGTATTGCTCACTCCAATCTCATAATCACTCAAACCAAATAATAACTGGTTAACTAATAATTTGCATTGGATAGGAATATGTTTATGGCACCATTTAAGGGTATTTCACACTTTATTTTGTTTTTTTTTTTCCTTTTTTGCCCCCGTAATAATGGTTATTATTAATTAACATTTCTAAACCTTTAAAATTCTGTAATTACTTATTTTTTTTTCTTAATACAACTCCCATCTCCCTGGGGAAAGAAAATCTATTTAATAATTTGTTTCTTCAAAATATTATTTTGATTTTGTGGGTTATTTTTTTAAACCAAAAACAGTAAGCAGTCAACAATAAATGAATTAAGTTGCCTAATAATATTTCCTCAAGGGGTTTCTTCCACTCTGAAATTGTAATTTCTATTGTCTGTTCCTTTTAGTTACTAATTTAAAATGTTACTTCTTACATAATTGCTTGCACTTTTAAAACATTACTAGTTACGTTATAATAAATTATATCTTGCTTACTCATAATTAGATAATAACTGAATGCACACAGTCTGTTTTTATATTATCAAAAGTGCCTAGAACAGTGCTTAGAAGAAACATAAAGATGTTTCATTTTGATTTTAATGTTTCTCCACTATGTTCTCAACTCATTTTAAAGGTCTAATCCAAGTAAAATCTCCACTTTTCTAGTGAAACTCACTAGGTTGTTTTAAAATAACTCTGTGTTATTGACCTTTTTTGTTTGTTTCTTTTTTTGGCAAGAACAAATTAAAAACAGCCAGTCAGTTGTCTTCAGCTCTTCCACATAGCTTGAGTACTTTTAGAGCTGTTCCCAAAGTAGAAGTGCTGACTGGAGGCTCAGTTATTAATGAAGTTCAACAGTTTTCTCTCTTTTGGGGAGATGTAATCTTCCTACCTCATTGCTTATTTTAAGATAAACCACAACAGTTCGCCTTTGTTTGAAATTGTATATTGCATTGTAAATGCAATTTCTGTTTCTCCTGTTTTTATTTTACTGTTTAAAGCAAGCAAATTAATTTAACTGTAAATGGATGTAAATAGATTTACAAAGTTCAAATTATTGTAATCCTTAATAATGATAACACCCTTCTTCCATCAATACCTGTGTCGCTCTGCATAAAGGCTTTTGTTTCACAAAAGAAATGATCGATTTTATTGATTGATTGGTTGATTGATTGAGATGGAGTTTTGCTCTGTCACACAGGTTGGAGTGCAGTGGCGCAATCTTGGCTCACTGCAACCTCTGCCTTCCAGGTTCAAGCAATTCTTCTGCCTCAGCCTCCCGAGTAGCTGGTATTACAGGCGCCTACCACCATGCTCGGCTAATTTTTCATAATTTTAGTAGAGACGGGGTTTCACCATGTTGGTCAGGCTGGTCTTGAACTCCTGATCTCAAGTAAACCACCCGCCTTGGCCTCCCAAAGTGCTGGGATTACAGGTGGGAGACACTGCACCCAGCTGATCAAAATTCTTAAATAATTTATGTAAAAATTATGATCATAAAAAATGAAAGAAATACTCCCAGATAATATATAATTTGGTTTTATTTTAGAATTAGTGAGAAAAGACTGATTACATTTATAGCTGCCACTCATTTTAGATTAGAATCCTGTTACTATTCAGTTGATCACCATTAGAACAAAGATGCAATTTATGAGGGAAAGGCCTAGCTGAAACATTGAAATATATATTTAAGTGACTACTTTTAGGGAATAAAAGGAAGTTAGAATTACATGAGTGTATGTAAGATTATAGAGCATAAAAGCACTGTTGGTCATCTTTGCCAAACCACAAAGTCAAGAAAGGTGTTAACAAAAAAAGGTATACATGCACATGCTTATTGCCATTTCATAAACATACACTGTAGTGCTTCACCTGGACTTATGAAGCCAATGATTAAATGTTTCATAAAATTCATTGACACCAGAAGAAATGATCCACTGGAGTATAGCATGAACATTTCAGAGGCTACACCCATGTTAAGGCTGGGCTATGAATATTGATTTGATTCCAGTTCTGTGTTAAGTAATAAACATGTAGACCTGCAGTTACTGTGTTACAATGGCACCCAGGGGAAAAGTAAGTGTTACATACTAGAATTATAAGTATTTCCACCAATAGTTATGAAAAGAACCATAATACCCATAGGTTAATATGACTCTTCTTAGAGATTTCCCAGAATGAAATAGCAATGTGTCATGGATAAACCACTGACTTTAGGTAAGAATTCAGAGTTGAGAGTAGCACCAGCTTCTCCAATGACATGAGAATGAAACAGGATTCAAGCCCTGTAGTTGTGGCCAGGGCTGGATCCTTAGGAACTGGCCTTTTACCATAAAGGATTACAAAAAGCCAATTTATTTTCTGTGAGGTCCAGCTTTATGGAATTAGACTCTTAAAATTTTGAATTTACATCTCAACTCATGAATACCTATTGCAATGATCTTAATAGTTCAAACACCTTTCATATGAACTTAAAATTAATGTTTAAACTAGTATAAAACAATTATTTGGCAATTTTAGTGCAATAGTTGCTAGATGAAGGTTTTAAGAACCATTCCTAATGATGACAAATGAGAAATGCATGCCTGAAAACAAGCAGAGTCTTTCCATGTTTGCTCCATTATTTTTGCAGCAGGCCTTTTTTATAACTAATGCTACAACCACACTGGGGACCACACTCAGATTCTGCCCTTCCTCACTTACAAAATAGTGATAGTAAGATTTACCTCTTGAGATTACTCTAAAAATTATATCATGTATACAATGCCTTACAGATCTAGCACAGTGTTCAACAGTGCCCAAATACATACTGAGAAAGTGTTATTGCTTTCTTTGTGTTTTTCTTCAGAAATATACAATATAAACCTAGAGGATTAGTACTTTTCTGATGAACATAGGAATATGGTCACTCTGAAAAATCCATAAAATTACTGAGAATTTTGAATTTAGACGTACCAAGAATGACTCTTTTTCTAAGTAGAATGCAACAAGTAACAGTGTATATGGAATGTTTCTATAGTATTAGAGATTTGGTTGAAATATTTCATCTGTAGCCAATTCTAAACATATCAAAATAAACATATCCAAGACCTAAATTCATCTTCACTATATGTAATATTTCATACAGTATAATGTAATGTTTCATATACAATTTTCTAAAATTGAATTCTTCATGGCCAGTGTATGAATGTGTGAATGAATGTATGCCATATTCATCTTTGTTCCCTGAGTACATCTTCTAGGAGGAATAAATCATAACACATCAAGGTTTTCATTGGAAACGGAATCCATCGATGGAAAATTGATGGTCCCTACCTAGTCTCTTCTGCTGAAATTTTTGAGAACCATTTGTTAAAATCATTTTTTCTTCTGCATAAACAACTCCATTTCCCTTAAACCTTAGTTTTATACCACCTGATCAGTTTTGAATCTCTGAGTTGTTTGTGCCACTAATAAGGTAAAGAGGGCTTAAATGGTCAAGATATTCAAGAGTGATATAACTTGAAATTTCCTAACGATTTTCTGATACATGCATGGTAATTAATTATTATTTAATTGGGATACTGCAAATTATTCCTCTCCTTTCTCTCTGAATCTTAAAAAATATTTTATAACATTTGTGAAAATAATATACATTCAATCAATAATTTTAAAATTCCAACACTGCAGTACTCTAGTTGACAATCTTTTAAAGTTTCTTTTCCCTGATAGTACTTTAAAGTAGAGTCACAGAACACATTAGAGACACAGTTTCTGCATTTGTCCCTGGGGCATTCATTGTCCTCATGTCATTTTGTCAGGACAACGCTCATATTAACCTCCTATACCAAAGGCTTTATTTGGGAAAAACATAGTTCTCCAACTGTGATGAAACCAGTCAGATGAACAACTGCAGAAAACCTTTACTATGAATGATAACAGTAAGAAAGTTAAGCCCAGCACAAGAAAACCGGATCAGTGGCAGAACAGGAGTTGCTCACTCGGAGCAGAGCAAGCCTGAAACAGGAGCAAAGAAAGTGAGGATGGTAAGGGAGGTTCAACATCTAGTAAAGAGAAGTTCCTTCTTTGTGAATGTAATTTGCTCATTTTACAGCTTCTTCTCATAACATTGTCTTTTGCTTCAAGACCTAGACTAGATTCAGTTTTAATATAGCATTTATCGATCATAAATCATAGCATTCTATGATCTTAATATTCTGTCTCCATCCTATCTTTTCACCACAGCCTCAAACACTCACCAGTATCCTGTGTACTAAGGTTACATTACATGAACTGTTGTTACCTGAACTTATTCACATCCCTGCCTTGGTTGACTCTTTCAAATATCCTTCCACATGGAAGAATCTTCCAACTTTGATCTGTGCCAAAGGCCTTCTGAAATACTTCCCATTTATAAATAGTTGCCCAATTCAGAGAGCTAGAACTGGACTTCAGCTTCATATAAAATGCAGATATATAAATATAATTGTATTCTTTAAAAGCACCCGATATTCAATTTCAAAATATATAAATACAAAGGAAAAAATATTTTCGGATACCTATAGAGCAAACTATCTAGAACATAGTCATTCACTCATTTATTTCACAAACATTTACTGAGCTCTGAATATGTATCTATGACTATGCCAAGCACTTTATATACATTATCTCACTTAACGTGATAATAAACACCTTCTGGAGTGATGACTTCAGAAGCCAGGTTCTATTATCATTCCCAGAGTGCCAAAATCAAACAGCTATTAAGAGGTAGAAGCAGGATTTAAATCTACCTAAGAATTGTTTCTGAAACTGTTCTTATCCATTATGTAAATCTGTAAATCTGCATATATATGTTTGTGTACACATATATTACAAATATACATGCACATATAGATGTAGATTGAAATAAATGGACAGATTTATTGATAGAGATATTTTAATTTGTATCATGTTACTAATGCTATAGACTATTTTCCCTTACTTTTATCCATTTTTTTTTTTTTTTTGTTCTTTCTCAGAGCTATTAATTATATATCAGTTGTGGTAATTGATACTTTCTTCCTTCACCTTGGAGAAGAAATGTTGTAGAAAAATTGAAAGTGCAACTCTGGAATCAGATAGTGTGGCTCTAGTGTACTTACGAGCACTAAAATAATGGATTACCTACTTAAATCTCAAATTCCTCATCTATAAAATGGTGCCAACGTGCTACGTTCATAACATTACACAATGCACCCTGAAAGATGGTGATAGGAGTAGCCTGACACATTGTAAGTACATAATGTAGATTAATTTAAGTTATTACTTGGTAAATATGTTATTTACAATGCATAGAAAAGGTACAGAGCTTGAGGATGAATTTATGTCTCATTGAATTTCACTGACAGCATATAGACCTTTGCCTTGTACATAACCATGTTTTCAATAGATGGATAAGAAATTGAAATTATTGTTGATTCAAAAAAATAACTCCTATTCTGACAGCCAGATTATGCTACTAATAAAATAATTCAGGGGAAAAAAAAAAAAAAAAAAACCTTGTGTTGGGGAAGAGGAAAGATTCAAAGCAGACCCAGAGTTGCCTACCAAGCAAGTTGAGAGCAGCTCAAAGAAAAACCAAGGATAAACATGTGTGAGGTGCTTGTTGTGGAAGGGACTTTGTGGTTTTGGCCAGCATATTGTCTGTTGAAGAAAGATAGTATGCAAAGAGATACAATACAGTATCATGTGCTAAGTGCTATAATTGGCATACAATAAATCGAATTTTAAAAAGAGAGTATAAGAACACAATGAAAGAATGAAAATATTTGCCTAGAATCATAATAAAGGCAAGACAGAATATAAGAACAGGATACATTGGAAAAAGTCATTAAGTCAGTCTGTTTTGCAGATGAGAAACTCAATTTCAAAGAGTTGAAAGTTGTTAGAGATTACAGAGTCCAAAAGATAATTTATAGTGCTTTCATTTGAAGTAATACGTGTAAATGTTTAAGATAATGTGAAGCTTATTGAAAGCAATCAATAGATATCATTTATTATCATTTTCATTCTTCTTTATGGTTACAGAGTTGATTTGCAAATCCTTGCATTAATTTCCAAGCCATTACTTAAATCAGTCTTGTTATTCTGAAATGTCTTTGCTTATAAGAATTCAATGTTTTAAATATTTGATTTACATAAAAGCTAACAAAGTTAATCCATTCCTTAAAATGTATAATTTTCTTTAAAAAATAAATATTTGACTATAAATGCGAATTTCATCCTTTGGAAAACTACTGTTGTGCACATGTCAATAAATTCAGTATAAAAATTATCTAGGCTATCAAAAGCAAAGTATAAAAAGTTTATAATTTTATTTCACAATCTATATTTGTAATTTTATAAATTATAAAGGAGTTATTATTTTGGGAATAATGAACATTTCTATATTTTGACAATTATTTTCCTTAACATAGAGCAGAGCTTGGAAAATGTTAAATGCTAGCATGCTTACATTTCAAATTTTCAACATTTTTCCATGTAATAACCAGCCTAAATTCTTTATTTATAGAACCATTTTTTTTTCTGTTTTATAGCATGATAATCTTTCTATTAATATATATTAAATTTCACCTTTCAAATTTATGCTAACTAAAAAATTGGGATTCTGGTCTAAAGAAAGGTGACACAATATCTATTAGAGAAGAAAATATAGCCAAATCTATCAAGAACCATCTCTCTCTTAGATCCCCCTACCTCAGCTGATAGAGTAAAAACTAAATCATCCATTAATTTAAACTCAGACTATGAACCTAGAATGGCTTAGAGAAGCTATGCTTCCTCCTCCTCAATTTCTCTGCTGTTGACAACATAGCTACCTTTTACGGCCCAGTTCACTTGTTTCAGTTGAATTACTATTAAAACGGAAAACAAAAATAAAACCCTCATATTAAGTTGACACCTGCTCTGGCAGATAATGCAAAAAAAAAATTCTAATTTGTTCTTATTTATTCTCAAAAATGCTTTGAAATGAAATCATTATTCTTCACATGGGGAAAATGAAGCTACGGAATGTGAAGTGTTCTTGCATATTAATAAATAGTGGGACTGAAATTCAAACTCAGTGTAACAGGTTAAATTGGGTCCCCTGGCAAAAATTCCTGTTTCAGCCCTATCATCTTCTTTCTCAAAATGTGGTCTTATTTGGAAATAGGGTGTTTATAGATGTAATTAATTAAGAGAAATCATACGGGAGTAGGGTGGGCCCTTAGTCCATTATGTTTGGTATCTGAACAAAGGGGAAGTTTAGACATAGGGACAGATCGACATGTGGATGAAATTCGATGTGAAGAGACATAAGGAGAATGCCATGTGAACATGATGATAGACATTGGGGTGTTGTGCCTATAGGCCAAAGAATGACAAAGATTGCCTGCAAATCACCAGAAGCCAAGAGAGATGTAGAACAGATTATCCCTATAGTCCTCACAAGAAAACAATCACATGGACAACTTGATCTCCAACTTCCAGTCTCCAGATAACAAGAAGACAAATTTCTTCAATTTAGGCCACTCAGTTTATGGATTGTTTGTTTGTTTTTGTTATAGTAGACCAAGCAAACTAATAAACTCTGGTCTTTAAAGTTCATGGTTTCCCTCATGTTTAATTATTTGCTCTCAAAATGCTTCTGTATTAAACCTGCTTTGTACCATAGATAAAATGTTATATAGAAGTCATCCAACACTGTAATTGTGCCCTAAATATATCCAGCTCCACAGAGAGTCAATAATTATTTATTCTTGAATGATTCTTAGAAGAGAGAAGTTTGTAGCAAAATTTGGTATTAAGGACAGCATAAAAGATACTGTCCTTAATACCAAAGAAGAGAGCTGTGTCAGATTTTTCCATGTTCTGGATCATTCCTATCTCTTTAGGGTAGTTCCCTGTATATCAGAGACTGGAAGCCTGGGAATTACATTGTCTAGAATTTCCCTATGCAGAATTTTAGCTTAAAGTTTACCAACAAAGGAGAAACGCACAAGATTTGGATTGCTGAAAGGAAAGCAGAAGATTTTCTGATGTGGCAATGGTAGATAGCCATAGATTTTATCAAGCCCACTGCAGCTTTTTGCATCACCTTCTGGGTCATCTGCATGAATCTCACCTTTCTCAGTACTATGGGTCCTTCTAAACTAGACTTCCATGATCTGGTTGGGAGTAGCAACATCCCGATTCTATTACAGAGACTGACAGTGAAGCGCCTTCCTGACCACTCCACTAGCCCTTCTAATATAATGTTTTTTCGTTGTTTGTTTGTTTTGTTTTGTTTTGTTTTGTTTTGTTTTAGACGGACTCTCATTCTTGTCATCCAGGTTGGAGTGCAATGGAGCGATCTCAGCTCACTGAAACATCCACCTCCCAGGTTCAAGAGATTCTCCTGCCTCAGTCTCTCCAGTAGCTGCGATTACAGGCTTGCACAACCAAGCCTGGCTAATTTTTGTATTTTTAGTAGAAATGGGTTTTCGCCATGTTGACCAGGCTGGTCTCAAACTCCTGTCCTCAGGTGATCTGCCCGTCTCGACCTCCCAAAGTGCTGGGATTACAGGCCTGAGCCACTGCTCCCGGCCTCTTTTTATTTGAACATTCTACATGGATTTTTCTTTTCCTGACTGAATCCTGACTGTTAGGGAAGACAAGGGCAGAATACAATGTTTGTTTGTTTGTTTTTCTGTTTAACTTCCACTTGGAAAATCTCATCACTCCACATCAAGAAATAGTAGTTTTGAGTGATGGAAATGCATTTTTTATATTCTGTGCATTTTCATTGAGCAAGATTCCACTTGAGCATACACAAAGAAGTAAGTGAATCTCAACCTCACCTCCTGCTTGAGAGAATAAAAAAAAAAAATTCTGATCATAATGACTTCATGATAGTATAAAGAATCCAGGCAGTACATTCTAAACCCTATGCATAAGCACCTTATGTATAATTCATGGCTCCATCCTCCTAGCACGGCAAATGTATTTTGCTAAAACTCATGTTACCTCTCTACAGGATGCTTTGTAAATATATATACACATTTTTAAATATCCTTGTCCCTTTTGTTTTTCCCATGCCCAGTTCCCTGTTATCAATTAACATTTTATATTTGCCAGCCAATATAATAAAACATATGTCTGAAGCAAAATCTAGAGATCCATTAAATAACAAGTTGAAAATATCAACTTAGTTAATATCACATTAAAATGGAAACAAGCACTTAAATGATTCTAAAACACAGCTTTCAATAACTTTTTTAAAGTGTTTGACACAATGATTGTTGTAAGGAGGGGACTTATTGTTAACCTATTTAATTAATATAACTTACTTCTAAGTTCAAAACACTTTAGTATTACAATATACTTTATTTTGTGATTTATGAAATTCTTAGTTAGTGAACCATTTTCTATTAAGCATTTCATTTAAATTATTTTGTAAATCTTTGTTCTCCTTTTCCTTCCCTGACTTGAGAAAAGGCTTGTATTTTAAAAAAGTAAATCTAATCACCTCTATACAGTTTGGGAAAAGAGTTAGTTTGCACCAAAGGATTTTAATAAGGTTTCCTTTCTATCCAAATAGCCTTGTACTGTTGATGGAACTAACTTAAGAGTGAACTGACAGGATTTGTCCAGAAAGTTTGTAATATTTGGGTCATGGAGTTAAAGCTCTAAAATTAAACTAACTTCACTAATAGGTTACCAATCTTGCAATAGATTAGAATTATGTAATTAGTTTTTAAAAATTCAGATAACTTGGCTCAACCTCAGATCCATTCAATTCAAATGTGTAGGGAGTATGATCCAGGATTACAGACTGATAAAAACTCCCGCATATGATTCAGATCTATCTGGTGTGTAAGCAGCATTTGAGAACGTCTGTTCTGTATCGATTCTTCTTAATTATAAAATGTCATATTGTTAAAATCAATACAGAAAATAAGTTTATTTGTTCACAATTGACTTACTATTGATGAGTGAGGCATTTTGAATATTAGCCCTTAGGGAAAACAAACTATTTCAGTTCATGCTCCAATTGCATTTTTATTTGTATAGCCAATGAAAATTTATTGAGCACCTAGTATTTCCCAGGCACTTTTTTCTTTCAACTCTCTGGCATCCTAGATTAATTGATCTTCAAATTCTTTGTTACATTCTCAGAATCCCTAAAGTTTTTGTACACTCAGTGCATGAAAAGTAGAATACTTAAATGATTTTTTCAGCCATGTAATAAATATGAGCAAGGAGGACAACTTACACAAAGGTAGAAGCATTGTCTTTCTGGGTACATATCTAAGCATGACCTGCAACCTGGGCCCTACCCGGATTATCACACACTTCCTGTACTTCTAGAACCACACAGCAGACAGCAACACAGAAACAGTAGACACTCTCAGCCCTGCCTCAGTACTGCATTTACTTCACCTTAATGAGCCTGTGAAAATCATTTCTGGATTTTTTACAACTAAGGATGGTTATGAGGAAAATATTGAATAGTGCCAAGCACTGATGGTGTCAAGCACTCCAAAATGCTAAATGGAGTGAAGAACATTGGCAATGGTGGTGTAGTTTTGGAGAGGAAAACATTTCAGTCTCAGAGCATGAGGTTAAATGTAACATAACATGTAACTCAGTAAATAGAATAAGTAACTGCTCATTCAGTCATTTATGTCTCAACTTGCTTAGTATAAATCCCTCATTAACAAGGAAATTTGCTCCATTTGCAAAGGGCTGATCTTACGAGGCTGGTATTTATGCTGCCTTGTCTGTCTAAGTCTCATCTGTTATTTACTCAACTACAAGCAAATTGAAAACAGGAGAATCAAGAATAAAAACGTTTTGTTACCAAATTGTTTTCCTCAATAATTTTAAGAAGAAGCACTTTGCTTTCTGAGCAGACTTTCCTAAACACCTGCAATAAAAACATACCATGCTGGCAAACAGACTTCAGCTCACATGCCAACACTGAATAATTGGTAGCAGCAGCTTGGAGGACAATGTTGTGAAGGACTGTGAGGTCCTGTCCAGATGTATAAGGAACAGAACAAGTTTCCAGCATGGTCACTGATGTCTGATATAGGCCAGGGAAAGGGCTAGATTTATGCTAAACCTGACTGAAGATAACATTATCATATTATATATTTTTTTCTTTATATGTCTGTCACTCCATTAGTATAAGCTATTTCAGGGGAGGCATTGTATTTTGTTTTTGTATCATCAATAGCTAACACATAACCATGGTATACAGTTACCCACAGCTGAAATTTAATAGCCATTTGCTGATGACTGGAAGAAAGGAACCAAGTAGTGATCTGGCCAGATTTCTGTTCCTTCCCAAGGCAAGATTTAACATCTTTATAGGTAGCAACAAAACTACAACTCGCTCTTTCCACTCAATGTAGCCTTCTGTCCCAAAGGGAACAGGAGCTATTTTGCTTCTTCAATCAATCCTATTTTTTCCTAAATAACATTTTTTTGTATTTCTAATTTAAGTATTTATTATATCTTAAGTATTATTTTAATACTTTTAAATATAGTAACTATTATATTTTATCATTTGTCATGTCTTGCTTTCTATTATTAATACTTCCTTCTTTTCTTAATTTCAAAAGCTGTTCAACCTTCAAAGTATCAATATTTTAATGACTATGATAATTGTTTTGAAGTAAAGACACCCACACGACACATATACCTTAAAAACATATATTTGAAAGAACAAAGAAACAAGGCATCTCAGTTTTTTAAACTATTTCCTGTATACTTAATTATATAATTCAGAAAATCAGATAATTTAGAGGTGACTACTCTTTTAGTAAATAAACCAGATTTTTTTTCATTCACCAAATAACTCTTCACAATTTTTTTGCAAACATACATATATATAGTTTTTTTGGATGGAGTCTCACTCTGTTGCCCAGGTTGGAGTGCAGTGGAGCGATCTTGGCTCACTGCAACCTCCGCCTCCCGGGTTCAAGCAATTTTCTCTCAGCCTCTCAAGTAGCTGGGACTACAGGCACATGCCACCATGTCTGACTTATGTTTTGTATTTTTAGTAGAGACGGGGTTTCAGCATATTGATCAGGCTTCTTCTGACCTCAGGTGATCCACCTACCTCGGCCTCCCAAAGTGCTGGGATTACACGTGTGAGCCACAGTGCCCGGCCACAAATGTCATTTTTAAGAAAAAAAAAAAAAGTAATTACTATATGGTTACTTTCAGCCTGTTAATAATTCCAGAAAAAAATGAGTAAAATAGAGTATATACAGATGTTAGATTCTTTAGATGTTTGTTAAAATAACTCTCATAACCATGGGTGTGAGTAATTTATTGAGATTCGCTAATTTTCAATGAAATTGAAATAATTAACTGAGAGTACAGAGGACACCTGGTCTCTGGATAACCGGAGAACTCAATTGCCCCCCAGGAACTTATTAATTGATCACTTGACTGAGCACATATTTTAAAAAGAGCATTTGGAGGATATATATAAATCTATGGTATAGCCTGTCTTCACATGGAACTTACAGTCTACTGAGGAAAGTACATTGCACAGAGAAAAGGAGGTAATATGAAATTATAAAATAGGAGTTACCATCTAACATGTGACTCAGTTTATAAATCTGGAGTTGTCCTTGACATTGTCCTGTCAGGACATAGGCATGAGCAAAGATTTCATGACAAAATCACCCAAAGCGATTGCAACAAAAGCCAAAATTGACAAATTGGATGTAATTAAACTAAAGAACTTCTGCACAGCAAAAGAAACTATCATCAGAGTGAACAGGAAACCTACAGAGAGGGAGAAAACTTTTGCAACCTATCCATCTGACAAAGCTCTACTATCCAGAATCTATGAGGAACTTAAACAAAGTTTTTAAAAATCCCATTAAAAATAGGGCAAAGGACATACACAGGCACTTCTCAAAAGAAGACATTCATGCAGTCAACAAACATATGAGAAAAGTTCAACCTCACTGATCATTAGAGAAATGCAAATCAAAACCACAATGAGATACCATCTCATGCCAGTCAAAATGGCAATTACTAAAAGGACAAGAACCAACAGATGCTGGCAAGGTTGCAGAGAAATAGGAATGCTTTTGCATTGTTAGTGGGAATATAAATTAGTTCAACCGTTGTGAAAGACAGTGTGGCGATTCCTGAGAGATCTAGAACCAGGAATACCATTTGACCTAGCAAACCCATCACTGGATAAATACCCAAAGGGATATAAATCATTCTATTACAAAGATACATACACACATATGTTCATCACAACACTATTCACAATAACAAAGTTATGGAATCAACCCAAATGCCCATCAATGATAGACTGGAGAAAGAACATGTAGTACATATACACCATAGAATACTATGCAGCTGTAAAAGGAAATGAGATCATGTTCTTTGCAGGGACATGGATGGAACTGGAAGCCATTATCCTTAGCAAACTAATGCAGGAACAGAAAACCAAACACCACATGTTCTCACTTACAAGTGGGAGCTGAACAATAAGAACACATAGACACAGGGAGGGAAACAACACATACTGGGGCCTGTCAGTGGGTGGGATGGTGGGAGGGAGAGCATTAGAAAAAATAGCTAATGCATGCTGAGCTTAATACCTAGGTGATGGGTTGATAGGTGCAGCAAACTCCCATGGCCTATGCTTACTTATGTAAGAAAACTGCATATCCTGTACTTGTACCCCAGAATTTAATATAAAAATAAAAATTAAAAAAAATTTTCTATTGTATTGACTTTGATAATGTGATGACTATGTGCCTTGGGAATGGGCATCTTTTGTAGTAGCTGACTGGGGTTCTCTGTATTTCTTAAATTTGCATGCCGACCTCTCTAGTGAGAATAGGAAAAATTTTGTGGATTATGTCCTCCAATATATTTTTGAAGTGCTTATTCTGTGTTCTACTCTCTCAATAATGCCAGTGTGTCATATATTTGATGTGTTTAGATCATCAGTATTTTTAGCTGTTTTATTCATTTTGCTTAGTTCTTTTTCTTTTTGTCTGAGTTGACTCAAAGAAATGGTCTTCATGCTCTTAGATGCCTTCCTCAGCTTGGTTAATATTCCCAATTGAACACGACTTTCTTGTAGTGAATTTTTCTGCTCAAGAAGTTCAGTTTGGGTGTTTGTAAAACTGATTATTTTGTCTTTCAGCTCTTGAATAATTTTACTGGATTGTTTGGCTCCCCAGAAATGAGTTTCAACTTTCTACTGGATCTCAATGAATTTCCTTGCTATCCAGATTCTGAGTTTCATGTCTGTCCTTTCAGACTGGTTAAGAACCATTGCTGGGGATCTAGTGGGCTCCTTTGGAGGTAAAGGGACACACACTGGCTTTTCCAATGGCCAGAGGTTTTGCACTGATTTTTTCTCATCTGAGAGGACCGGTACTTCTTTTTTTTATTTAACTTTATTTTATTTTATTTTATTTTATTTTATTTTTATTATACTTTAAGTTCTAGGGTACATGTGCATAACGTGCAGGTTTGTTACATATGTATACTTGTGCCATGTTGGTGTGCTGCACCCATCAACTCGTCAGCACCCATCAATTCGTCATTTATATCAGGTATAACTCCCAATGCAATCCCTCCCC
>NW_016808859.1:115265-119461 GCF_001698545.2 Rhinopithecus bieti | reverse complement strand
AGAAAAAAACAAACAACCCCATCAAAAAGTGGGCAAAGGATATGAACAGACATTTCTCAAAAGAAGACATTCATACAGCCAACAGACACATGAAAAAATGCTCATCATCACTCGCCATCAGAGAAATGCAAATCAAAACCACAATGAGATACCATCTCACACCAGTTAGAATGGCAATCATTAAAAAGTCAGGAAACAGCAGGTGCTGGAGAGGATGTGGAGAAATAGGAACACTTTTACACTGTTGGTGGGATTGTAAACTAGTTCAACCATTATGGAAAACAGTATGGCAATTCCTTAAGGATCTAGAACTAGATGTACAGTATTTCTTTAACTGTGGTGTGAGTTGAGTATAGATGATTGGCTTTGTTTCTGGAAGTTTTCCAAGGGCTAGGACTCTGTACTTGGCCATCGCTTGTTGTGAATCTTGCTTTTGGGTTCAAAGGGTATAAAATTAGCAGTTTTTTGGTGTTGTGGTATTGGCTGTGAAGCAGTATTGGGCAGCTGAAAGCAATGAGTGGGAGATGGGCTTTTAGCCATATGACTTCTTTGTGTATCCTTGCATTTTCTCTGTCATGAGAGGGGGAGAGAGGTAACCCTTTCACCCAGGTTTGCTCTTGGGCCTTGGGAGAGCCACCTCTGATCATTGGCACTGTGCCCATGATTTTTTGTTGTTGTTTTTAGATTTTTTGAACCACAAGGCTCCCTTGGGCAGAGGTCTGCTAGGGAGCTAGGCTATCCCTTTTCCAAACCAGCCCTGTAGAGGGAGGCAGCCTAGGTATCACACAAGTCCACAAACCTGTGTGACTAACCTCTCTCAGTTTTCTGGGAGTGTGAGCTCCTTTCCCACTCAAGTGCCAGGCACAGATACTGGCTCTGCATACCTGAGCCACGGACTGCAGCCCTGGGGTGCCAGGTTCTTCTTGTAGCTTCCTGCGCTGGACCCTTGGGGTTGGGCTCTGGGTGTGCTGTGGAACCCAAAGGGCTCCCAGGCTGCTGGAATGCATTCTGATGGAGCAAAGCAAGCAGGCTGAGCAGCAGAAGCTGCACTTCGTACACTCCCCTGTGGAGGAGTTAGGCAGGAACTCTGTCTGCAGCTGGCAGGCAGCCAGGCCTGTAGGATGGGCATGACCCAGTCCCTTGGGGAAGCTGGCTCTGCTTTCTCCCCAGTAGTTATCTGGGGCCAGAGCTTGTCAGAGGGAGACAGGCAGCCCTGGGCAATGAGTGCTTATGGTCAGACTCTGCTGGGGCTGTCCTGCATACAATGGTTCCTGACATCTTGCCTGCTTGCAGCTCTATCTCTGTCTAACCTATAAGGAGATCCACCTGTCAGCTCACACATTCATTGTGGTGGGCGGGGGTAAGGGTTGGAGGGCGGGGTGGGGGTAAGGTCACCTTCAGCTAGAATTTTAGAGATCTGAAGCAAGAGTGGGTAGCCCCCTAGTTCATTCATTCACTCCTTAACTAGGAACTGTTCAGAGTGGGAACCAGCCCTGGCATTTAGGCACCTCACGCAAGGTTCAGTTCCCAGCTTCGTCACTTTTCAGCCTCAGCATCTGTGATCTTATCTTCATCCACATTCAGCATTTTCTCTCTAAATATCTGTTCAAATTATGTTGGTTTGGTCAAAATTCTGATCCCTCTCCATGGGAGCAGCCCTTCCCAGCTGCATCCAGTTAGTCATCTTGCCACTTCTCCAGACTTTACTTTTCTGAACAGTTTTAGATTCACGACAAAATTGGGGGGAAAATGCAGAGATATCCCATATTTCCTCCTGCCCCAGTACATGCATAGCCTTTCCATTTTATTCATTTTCAAATGTGAGCCAGCCTTGCCTACCTGCAGTAAATCCCGCTTGCACACATTATGTAATTCTTTCATACACTGGTGTATTTGGTTTGCTGAAATATTTTGAGGATTTTTGTCTCTACATTCATGAGAGATATCAGTCTGTAGTTTTCTTTTCTTGTACTATCTATCTTTGTCTGGTTTTGGTTTTAGGGTAATGTTGGTCTCACAAAATGAGTTAGAAAATATCCTCTCTGCTTCTCTCTTCTGGAAGAGATTGTAGAGTATTGGTATAACATATTCTGTAAACATTTGTAGAATTCAATAATGAACTCATCAGGGCCTGTTGCTTTTCGTTTTAGAAGGTTATTGATTTTCCGTGTTCTTAATAGATACCATCTATTTAAATTATCTCTTTCTTTTTGTGTTAGTTTTGACAAATTGCATTTCTTAAGGAATTGATACATTTGACCTAGGTTATGAAATTTGTAAGAATAGTGTTGTTTGTAGTATTTCTTTATTATTTTCATGTCCATGAAATCTATAGTTATGCCTCCTCTATCATTTCTTATATTAGTAATTTGTGGTCCTCTTTAGCATTTTTCTTAGTTAGCTTGGCTAGAGGCTCATTGATTTTATTCATATTTTCATGAACCACTTTTGGTTTTGATTTTCTCTATTTGTTTTTCAGTTTCATTGATTTTTGCTCTAAATTTCATTATTTATTTTCTTCTGCTTACTCTGCTTATAAATTGGTCAACTCTTTTTTAGTTTCCTAAATTGGAAGCTTAGGTGATACTTTTAGATCTTTCTTCCTTTCTAATGTAAGCATTCAATGTTACAATTTTCTAAGTACTGTTTTTGCTGCATCACACAAATTTTGGTGCTGTGCTTCATTTTATTTAGTTCAACATATTTTAAAATTCTCTCAAGTTTCCTTCTTTGATCCAGGTGTTACTTAAAAGTATGTGGTTTAATTTTGTATTTTAGTATCTTCAAGTTATCTTTCTATTTTTGATTTCTAGCTTAATTCTATTGTAGTCTATGAACAGACATTGTATAGTTTCTATTATTTTTAATTTGTTAAAGTGTGTTTTATGGTCCATAATGTGGTCTGTCTTAGTGACTCTTCCATGTGAGCTTGCGAAGGACGTATTATGCTCTTGTTCGATTCAGTCATCTATAGATGTTGATTATAATCAGTTGATTGATGATGTTGTTGAGTTTGACTAAGTTCTTTTTTATTTTTCTGCCGCTAAAATTGTCCTTTTTTAATAGAGTGATGTTGAAGTCTCCAATTCTAATAGTAAATTTGCATCTTTCTCCTTGTAGTTCTATTAGTTTCTGTCTAATGTATCTTGATGTGCTCTTGTCAGATGCATATATATTAAGGATTGTTATGTCTTCTTGTAGAATTGACACCTTTATCATTATTTTGCTGTATCAAACAAATTTTGATAATCTGTTTCATTTTCATTCAGTTCAAAATATTTTAAAATTCTCTTGATATTTCTTCTTTGATCCATGTGTTTATAAGTGTGGTGCTTAGTCTTCTTGTGTTTTGGTATCTTTCAGTTATTTTTCTATTATCAAATAATAACTTTCTTATAGCTTACTTTTTTCTTTTTAAATTATTAATAACATTACCAGTGTGTCATTATTGTAGTTATAATTTAAATGCCTCAAATGTGATGTGATGAAATGAACACGAATAACATAATAAAAATTATTTATAAAAGATGTCTTTCTTTTGTTTATTAACAACTTCTGGTTATTGGAATGTCTCTTTAATTTTAGTAACAGTTTTTACTTGTTTAAACTTTTCCTGCTTACAGTGAGTTGTCAAAGTTCACAATTATGTCTAATGCATTAGACATATTTGTATAATGTATTAGGCATCTAAAGTACCTGACACATGAAAGTTTCCTGCAAACAGTTTACTAGAGCATGAGGTTGTTCATTGTTCGCTGAGTGGCAGCAGATTGCCTAAATGTAAATCCTGCTGTGCCACTTACTGGCTATTAAACATTAATATCTAAACATCTTGTTTTCTTATTCTCTAAGAAGAAGGTATTATTATAATAATATGTACCTTTTAGGGCTCTCGTGGCCAGAGCAGAGAAAGTACTTAATAAAACTTAAAGGCTACATGAAATAAATTTGCATCATAACCCTTATTGTGTACCCATCTCCAGCACAGAATATGACATCTAATCTTCAATCCAATGTTTACTTATTGACAAAATGAATAAGTGAAATAGAAAAAGAAATTATGTGATTGAGTCAGGAAATAATTTGTGGCACCTGAAGCTTTTAAAAATTGTGGCACCTAGACAAAGAATACAACCTGTAAATTAAAAAAAAATACATACAAGAATTAATGCTTCCATAGATTCATTTAATTAATA
>NW_016808859.1:94533-114725 GCF_001698545.2 Rhinopithecus bieti | reverse complement strand
TTATTTATTTAAAAATAATTAAGTTCATAAATGCTGAAATATAATATAAAAATCACAAAAGCTAATGTAAATCTTTACTATCAAAATATCCTGACACACTTCTGTAATAAGTTTTTCTTTTGTCTTTTGCTGTATAAATTTTGGTCACCTGATTGCAAAACAACAATTTTATATTTTAAAGAGAAAATATAACATATATTTTAAAATATATTTAAAATAAAGAAAATAGAAAATAGATTTTAAAGAGAAAGTAGAAAGATAACTCAATTCATCCTCCAGCACTACTCAAGTAGTGCTTCTTGCTGGAGACAAATTCAAGGGAAATGCCAACCATCTTATCTCATCTGATGTGGTCCCATTCATTTCATCCAGGTGCTATCTGTACCCTCTGTACACTCCATGGTTTCTGATATATGGGAAGTGCAGAGGAAATGATCATGAACCTGCTGTCTCTGTGATTCCAAAACAAGGAGTAGAGCTTTATTTTTTCTAGCTTACTCCTCGTGTTCAAAGATAGAATCCAAAAGTTTGATGAGATTCACCTGGGGTAGGAGATCACTTGGAGTTGGAGGGAGTCAGAGGGTTTTCAAGGTACAGGCAGCCTTAAGTTTTACCCATAGCCATAGGATCACCACCAGAGGTAAAAGTGACCCCAGACTCTAGCCTATAACTGGAGTTGTTGCTATTCTCATGTAGCTAGAATAGAATTTGTAAACCCTTGCAATCAGCCCTGACAAAAAAGGGGCTTTAAAGCTAAAACTTTGCTAACTGTATTTCTGTATTCTGTAGCTTTAATTATGGAGCACTAGTTTCCATGGCTAATGCAAAGAGTAGAGTACAATGTAATTTCTATCTTAGGAAGCTGACATTTTCATTGGCAAAATCCAACTTGTACACTTGGCACTTGCATATATAATCATGAAATTTGATTTTGCCTAGGAAGCAAATCATAAATGCTAAATAAATGTCACAAACAATCAATGTTGTTGGGGGGAAGGAACAATGAATTCACTTCACATTGGGTAGTGAGAGAGAGCTTCATGGGGGATATGAAGCTTTAATAAGGCATTGAACCACAAACAGAATTTATGTAAATGTAGACAGGTAAAAAATATTAGAACCATAAAGAACAATGTGAAAAACATGTAAAAGCAGGACTCCAAATTGCAAAGTAATGTTCTAAGTAACTACATGACAGCCATTAACAAAAATGGCTAAGTGGATGTTGCCAGTATTTATGAAAAAATAGTCTTGTATTCTACAGTCTATTGCATAAAATGGAGTCTGTTAAAATTTTATTTTCAGGCCAAGTAGATACATCAAAAGAATGATTTTCTCTCCTCAATAGTAGATCAAACAGACACTGTGATTTATAGAAGCAGAAGAAGCACAAAATCAAGCATCCCTATAATAAATACCCCTGTATATGTTGGCTTTAAAAGTTGTCAGTTTTTCTGGTGGGTGGGATTTGCAGGCTCAATACCCTACAACATCCTGCAAAAGAGAGAAAGTCTACATATCTCTTATGGAACCTAAAGAATAATGAAGCAGGGGAAAAATAGGTCTACTCCCTGGATACCTAGCTGGATCGCAAAATAAAATCTTGGTACTGCATTAACCATGTTATCTCCATTTTCAAGCTGTTCACAACAGTGAGCTGACTGATTTGGATTTGCACATTTAGTGCAATCATACTGAAACAGGAATACTTAGCTATTTAGGTAGTGACAACTTTTCCTTAAACATAATTTTACAGTAGAGAACAAGATAATGTAAGGTTTTGGAAAAGAAATAGCAGAGTTAATTATAATATAAGCTTTGTTCTCCAAACACAATATTCTAGCATTTAAATTCAATCACATTATGCACAACTTCATTATCAAGACTGATTTCCTTTCTCCATGCATAAAATTTAAATCTGTGAAATCTTATGTAGAAAATGATTTATCTCACATAAAAAATAATATTGTGTTTATCTTATTAAGCACTCTAAAAATTTTCCTGGAGAACTGCTAAAACATCCAGATGGAACTGCTTCTCAGGCCAATGTATTAAATTATATGTGAATTAAATAATGGTTACTATTTTGATCTTTTGCTTCTCTCCATTCATTGCCACTAGCTCAGCCTCAAAAAAGAGGTCACCACACGTTACTAAAATGCCCCACTAAACTTTGACTTTCAAGTACAAATGAAAACCTCAGTACTAAAAGTTAACATATTTACTTTTTTATGGTCATTTTCTCTTAAATACACACGTGTACCTCTTGCATAAGTTTTCTTCTTATAAAAATTATAGCTAACTGTCTTTGAGTGTTTGTCATGTCACACACATTGTTAAGTGTTTTACATGGGTTATCCTGTTTAGCATCATAACAATCTGATGAGCTAGATGTTATACCTATCTGCATTTTATAGGTAAGCTGAGATGCAGAGTTTTAGGGAAACAAACCCAATGCAACTACAGGAACTACGTTCTTTACCACTAAGACTGCATTTCTTAATGTGTGGAGGAAGGGCATTCATGGAATAACAAGAAATCTTAATTAAATTGAAATGATAGGGTAGCTAAGAACTCCTTTACTCAAGGGAATCTATTATTAAATTGAAAATAAGAAAAAAGTATACAATTATAACCATAGCCTCCTCCCCACAATTCACTTCTCCAGGTGAGAGACAGGACTAGCTGGATTTCCTAGGCTGACCAAGAATCCCTAAGCCTAGCTGGGAAGGTGATCACATCCACCTTTAAACAGGGGGCTTGCAACTTAGCTCACACCCGACCAATCAGGTAGTAAAGAGAGCTCAGAAAACTGCTAATTAGACAAAAAAAAAAAAAAAAAAAAAAAAAAAAAAAAAAAAAAGGAGATAAAGAAATAGCCAATCATCAATTGCCTGAGAGCACAGGGGAACGGACAATGATTGGGATATAAACCCAGAAATTGGAGTAGGCAACAGGGCAACCACCTTTGGGTCCCCTCCCATTTTATGGGAGCTCTATTTTCACTTTATTAAATCTTGCAACTGCACACTCTTCTCTGGTTTATATTTGTTGGGGCTGGAGCTGAGCTTTCGCTCGCCGTCCACCACCTCTGTTTGCCATTGTCACAGACCCGCCACTGACTTCCACCCCTCCAGATCTGGCAGGGGGTCTGGTGTGCTCCTGATTTAGCAACGCTCCATTGCCACTCCCAATCAGGCTAAAGGCTCACCATTGTTTCTGCAGGGCTAAATGCCAAGGTTTGTCCTAATCAAGCTGAATAGTCTCTGGGTTCCATGGTTCTCCTCCATGACTCAGGGCTTCTAATAGAGCTATAATGCTCACCACATGGCCCAAGATTCCATTCCTTGGAATCCGTGAAGCCAAGAACCCCAGGTCAGAGAACAAGAGGCTTGCTACCATCTTGAAAGACCCCACCATGATCTTGGGAGCTCTAAGAACAAGGATCCACGGGTAACACAAGGAACATTAAGATTAATCTATATTTACTAAATGCCTAAGATGCGCACATCATCTGGTGTTGAGGAATCATGGATTCCATATTGCAAGAATAAAGAGGCCAGGGACACCAAAGAGATGTTATGAGTAAGTCCTGAGAAGGACAGGATCTCCCTGAAATTATTTGCGAAATTTTGAATGTATGTTGGATGCACATGCTTTTCAAAGTCTAAGCTTCATATCTTTCATCACATTTTTCAATGCTCAGTGAAAACCCAAAGAGCTAATCCCCACTGTCCTTGAAGAAATAAACCAAAGATGTCTGCTTTTGGACCAGGACACCTTACATACCTCAAAGAGTTCATTAAAACCCAGGGTTCACATGGCAGTCAATGATTCAAATTCTGTCATGCTGAGAACTGTAAGTTTTCTCAGAGTTCACATTGTATAAGCAAGTATACCAAAATCTGCATCTGGCCATCTTTATGACTTTTCCTCAATTAACTCCAAAGAAGGTTAAGTCTCATGAAGATCCAATTAACGCTAAATCCAATTCCCAGGAATACGGAATGACAGAAAAACCAATGACATCTGACATTTGCAGTGATTAATTTTTTTTCTTTTCTTTTGTTTTAACCTTTCTGTCAAAAATCAGTTCAGCGTCAAATTATTCCTTTCTGGATGGTCACTAGACTACTATGTGTGTTCTTTAAAATTAAATTTATTTTTAACTATTTGGGACAGAGCGAAATATGTCTAAAATTTTTCTATATTAAGTCAAAATTATTTCTTCATTCATCATTGTTCTTATATTTATTTAGCATGTTGGTCACAGTATAAGTAAATCCTTAGCGGATGGATGGGGAACAAATGGATGATACTGTTTTAAGCCAGGGTGCCCGGATTCTACTTCCTTCTCCTGTCTCTTTATGTCAAAGTGAACAGAGAATTTCAGGAGCAGTAGTATGAAGTTTAGTATAGAAATATTAGAATTTCTTCAGAAGTAAATCTATTACTCTCATTGTTGTGGTTTCTTAGCAGGAAGATTAAATCCAAAGCTTGGAAGCATTATGTGAAATACTTAAAAGACATAGAAAATTACACATGACAAATGGTCATGAACAGATTTTTGATAGCTTGCCAATTCTAATTATATCTATCATGCAACACTTCAATAAATGAAGCCTTTTGAAGTGGCTTGACAATACACAGTATCGCATTTCCTTGAAAGGAAAAGAATCCCAACTTTGTCTTTCATAATTTATAGCTATGTGAAAAAGTAAAACTGTATATATAACAGTTACCATATAAAAGTCTACAATGCTTCTTGTAACTCTGCAGGAAATTGTTCAAACTCATAACTAACATATAAGGCCCTAGTTCCCATGCTTTAGAAGGTTCTATAACAACTCTACTTTGACTATATCCTTACCCAAGATGAAGACACTGTATGGTATAGGGAAGGGGGCAACTTGGAACCCTTTAGATCATGCTCAGGATCCCTGAGTTCATCTAATTCCTTGACTTAATGGCCCTGAACTTGCTTAGGACCTGTTTGTGACCTCTTCTGAAGATTTCTGCTCCTAAGAGAGAAACGTGTCACCAATGTGTGTATCTTTAGTTCCAACAAATGTACAAGGGGTTCCAATTCATAAAGATGCTGCACAGTTATAGGCTGTGACGTCCCTGTGCAAGAGCAACAGCCCCCATTCTAAGGCTTGTTGAAGACAGATATGGAAAGAAAAGAGGGCTGGGCATGGTGTTTCACGCCTGTAATCCCAGCACTTTGGGAGGGATCACGAGGTCAGGAGATTGAGATTAACATGGTGAAACCTCATCTCTACTAAAAAATACAAAATATTAGCCAGGCGTGGGTGGTAGGTGCCTGTAGTCCCAGGTACTCTGGAGGCTGAAGCAGGAGAATGGCATGAACCCAGGAGCGGAGCTTGCAGTGAGCTGAGATCACATGGAAGCACTCCAGCCTGGGCAACAGAGTGAGACTCTGTCTAGAATGAAAGAAGGAAGGAAAGAAGGAAGGAAGGAAGGAAGGAAGGAAGGAAGGAAGGAAGGAAGGAAGGAAGGAAGGAAGGAAGAAAGAAAGGAAGGGGATTAAATTGTGAAGGATCAGGTCTTTTCTTGTTGAGTCATTCCAATGGAGAAGTCCATAAATCTAACATTTCTAGATTAGAACTTGGCCTTCCAGGGCATTATGAAAGTACATGTGTCATATAGAAAGATATATGTTTAATTAAGCAATTATCTTGATTTAGAACTTGTAAAATTTTAGAAGCATAATATATGAGCCTCCATATGTGCTCTTTCCCTGGCTTCCATTTAAGAACAGGCCTACTACCTGATTGATCCCTGGCTTTCCCCTCAGAACTATTTATTTTCAACATAGTCACCTCTATTAAAAAGTGAACTTGAAATGTATTTAACTGAAGATAATTTCTCCAACACAGCATTCTGTTTTCATGCTGCTCAACCTTTTCCTTGCTCTTAGTGAGTAGTATTTACTGGTTTTCCCATGTCTCAAGATTCCATTCCACTTTGTCTAATAGGTAAATACATCTTTCATCAGACAGTTCTCACTTATGTTTTTGATTAATGCTTTGTTAATGCCCTATCGCTCCTGCTTACACTATTTAAGTTGTACTAGGTGCTTCTTCCTCTCCATTGACAATTGCTCAATAGTCTATCTGTGTGGCACAACTGAAGTTAATAGATGTTGAAAATAGCTGTTTTATTCTTTTATTTTTAACTTTTTTATTTTTAATTTTTATGGATACATGAGAGCTGTATATATTAATGGAATACATTGGATATTCTGATACTTTCATGAAAGGTGTAATGTTCAAATTTGGGTAATTGGGATAACCATTACATCAAACATTTATCATTGCTTTGAGTTGAGAACATTTCAGCCATATTTATCAAACATAATTCATACTCGTTAGTAATCGTAATAGGTCACAGAGAAATGTATTACTATACTCAAAGTAGAAAAAACAGAATTGAATTAAGAGAAGACATATTTATAAATCTATATGTCAATGTCTATCTGTATCTGTCTTATCTACCTATCTGATATAATGTTATTTTTTCTTTTTCTTCTATTTTTAAAACACAATGTAGTTTTTTTAAAGAAAAAAATTATGAATTTTAGAAGGCTTTATTGTTGAGACTTTCACTGTTACTCTTGAGAAAACCTTTGTTGAAATGTTAGCATACTTGATGGCCTTATAACGTGGAAACATATCTGTTTTGCTGCCTTTCTTTACATTCTCTCAATTTACATTTTATAAACAAGAGAATAAAGCCCTGAATAGATTAACTAACTGGTTCAAAACCCAATACCTGAAATTGACAAGCCAAGATTTGAACTCTGGCCAGTTGTCTCCAGAACGTGCTCTTTGAACATCCATCTTCACATGACCTTCTTTCCTGCGTCCTCCCCTGTCATATCAATGCTGGCCATTGGATTTAGATCCCACTCTGAATCCAGGATAATTTCATCTAGAGATCTTTAACTACATATGCAAGAACCCAGTACCCAAATACGATCACATTCCAAGATTCCAAATAAATGTGACTGTTTGGAGACACTATTTGACCAACTACAGCTCCTATTTCAACCAAAGTCTTTAGGTAGAGATCAAAGTGCAGAGTCAATAAACATTAAGTTTCACTTGATCTCTTGGTTTCCTCATCTAATAAATGGGGATTATAATAGCATACCCTTTCAGGGTTATTGTGAGGAGAAAAGGGTTAATTCCTTTTTAGTACTTTTACAGTCTCTCAGGCAATAAATAATAAATTACTGAAATTATTTATTGTGTAGAGTCTGAATTGAGATTTTCATAGGTAGCATAGCATCTGAAAAAATATCAGAAGCCCTGAGTATGTGTCCATGTTCTGTTTCTACTATCTACATTTTAGTAAGTTAAAGAATTTCTGAGCTTTAGGTTGCTTACCTGAAAAGTGGGCATAATAAAGCTTACCTTGTACCCCTTTTAGAATTGATATAACAGAAAATGAAATGATATATGAAATAATTATAAATGCATAATATAATTTGAAGTTGAAATTATTTTATTTTAAAACACCTAATTGACAATAAAAATTATATATATTCAACATCTATAATGTGATTATTTGGTTTACATATATAGTGTATAATTATTACCATAGTCAATTAAAACATCAAGACCCATGCTATACATTAAATCCCCAGAGCGTGTTCATCTTATAAAGTATGTCCTCATTGACCAAGACCTTTTCATTTGGCAACCACTATCCTACTGTCTGCTTCTGACTTCAATTTATTTAAATTCTACATACAAGTGAGATAACAATTGTGAATATATATGCACTCAATATTGGAGCACCTAAATATGCAAAGTAAATATTAACAAAGCTAAAGAATAAGATAGACAGAAATATAATAATAGTGGGAGACTGTAATACCTCACTTTCAACAATGGAAAGATCATTTAGACAGAAAATCAGTAAGAGTTCAGTGGATTTAAATAACACTATAGAGCAAATGAACCTACCAGACGCATACAGAACATTCCATCCAACAACAGCAGGATAAACATTCTTCTCAAGTGCACATGATACATGCTCAAGATAGATCATATGTTGGGTCAAAAAACAAGTTTTAAAAATATCTAAGATTAAAATCATATCAAGTATCTTCTCTTAACACAATGGTATCAAAGTTAAAAATTAATAACAGGAGACATTTTGAAAATTCACAAATATATAGAAACAGAAAAGTACTCCTGAAAATCAATAAACCAAATAAGAAATCAAAGGGAATCAAAAGTATATTGAGGCAAACAAAATGGAAACATGGCATATCAAAACTTATAGAATGCAGCAAAAGCAGTGTTAATAGGAAAGCTGATAGCAATAAACACCAACATTTTAAAAAGAGAGATCTTAAGTAATTTAACTTGAAAATTCAAAAAACTAGGGCAAAAAAGCGAAGTAAGCAAAAGGTCAGCATTACCTATCGTAAATGAGATTACTTTCTTGGTATCTTTTTCAGATTGTTTTCTGTTGGTATATAGCAATGCTGCTGATTTCTACATGTTGATTTTGTATTCTGACACTACTACATTTCTTTCTCAATTCTAACAGTTTTTTTGGCAGAGTCCCTTGAGGTCAAAATCTATGCCCCATTGTTTTGGCAGTCAACAAAATGCCCTTTACAGTGTCATTTTACATAGTAAGTGCTCAACAGATACTTTAAAAATGGGTATATTTGTTTATAAATTAAAAACACAAATAGCAGTCCTCATGCTCAACTTGGAAGTCTGAAAAAAATCCCATTGCTGAAAAATAATGTATGTGCCAGCATATTAACATTGGTTGTTATACTCTTCAGATGTCAATAGTATTTTGAAAAGAAACATATGAGTAAAGATATTCTGGAAATGGTAAACTAATGAAAAAAGTATGTCCCCAAGTATCATGTCTATTTTTCTAATCAAATTCTATGTGTGCAGACTTCTCTGACACCACAAAGTGGATTTAACTTATTTTGCTTTTATATTCATGTTTGCTTTTGTTATTAGAGGTGGTTATGGAGCATCTGCTCTACTTTACTTAAACAGCTCACTGTGTCTGAGAACATTGTATATTATTTTAGAAACTAGCAACAATTTTAAAAATCCATTAGTGTAACTTCTGCTCCTAGGCCATTAACCTTGGGCTGCCTTGCCCACCAGTTCATAACAGTGAGCTGTTAATGACCACAGCAACTTCTGAACTATCTCCTTCCTCCAATATTAACAAGAATGTGCTTTAGTTCTATGTGCTACATTCACAACTCTGGTTCTTGTCATTTTAAAATTTAACAATAATAAATCTTAAAATATCTGTTGTAAATTCATAACTATTTAAGCAAAATAAAAGAAAAGGCTGTAAAACAAAATAAAAGAAAGGGCTGTAAAAAACAAAATAAAAGAAAAGACTGTAAAAGAATCTACAGCAGGTGTGTTTTGTTTTGTTTTCACAACGTTACTTTTCTGCATTTACTTGGAGTCTGACAAACTGAGATTTGGCTGACAAAAGCACACCTATCTGAAAAATACAAGAACTTATGTTATCTCCATTTATGAGAAAGGCTCTTCAAGGGTTTTCACACATTTTAGTTCTTCATTTAAAAGTAGAGATGATTATTTATATACTTCCAAATATTTTAAATTATTTATTTTCTTGTAACCTTCATAGCAGAATTTATTTTCTCCCTCAGAATCATATGGTATTTATTTTCTTTCCAATTTTGTTTCTTTTTAAAAGGCAAATCATGTTAAATATAAACTGTCATCATGCTGACATGCTCAGACTTTGTTGTAAAAATTTAAAAGTACACCTTACATGGTAAAGTACAAATTATTATTGAAGCTATTATGCTTTTTAAAATCCTCCATGATGTTAATACACATGTAAAATATAAAAGAATGAAAGTGTTATGGAAAAGCTCCAGCAAAACAATATTTCTATGGAAAATATCATCTAGGAGAGATTATTCTTCTTCCTTTTCCAGTTCTGAGCTTGCAGAAGTGACCTACTCGTTGCCGGATTAGTATTCCCTTCTTACTTGAAGATTATGTAGAGGATACTCTCCAACATGAAAGCTTAAGTCCCAACTCCATTATTGATCACTAGGCTAAAAACTTGGATTTAGTTACAACCCAGCCAGGGATATACTGGACCCAACAGAGGAGGAAAGAGACCATACTCTAAAGAAGCTGCAGGATTTACCCGGTAAACACCAGCCAGAGGAGAGAGAGTATACCAAGTGTTGTACTTTATTCTCAGGGTACATGTTCAAGATGAGAGGAATACAAAGTGGGCTAAGGGAAGTCAATCAGTTTGGGGTCATTCTTCTATGATACAGAGTTTACTACCCTGGCAAGCACCAGGAAGAGTTTGTTCACATGTTGCTAAGATAATCCCTAGAAGGAAGAAGAGAGGTCAAAATGCAAGAGTAGTGATGGCAGATAGTGAAAGAAGAAATTAAAATCTCGGAGAAGTTGGTATGCTAGAGTGGATCTATATAATTCCTATTCCATCACTAGCTCAAATGTGATTTTGGATAATTCTCATTGTGTTCCAATAACACACATGCAACTGCCAGCATTCCACACCACCGCTCACCACAGCACACTTTGATTATTGGTTTGTTTTCAGTCTTACACACTAGGTAGGTACATTCTTGCAGCTAGGAACTCTGATTTATGGCTTTCTGTCTCCAACACAAAGTGATGTTTGACACATGATAAATAGCTAGGATGAGGATAAGAATAAGAAAAGCTAATATTAATAGAGCATTTACTATTTACCAGTCATTGGACGAAATGCTAGAAAATCATATCTTATTTAGTCCTTAAAGTCCTCCCTATAAGGTAGATGTTATGTTTTCTCTAGTATATATATATATGTGTGTATATATATGTATATATGTGTATATATATGTATATATATATGTATACATATATATACACATATATATGAGGAAATAGAGACTTAAAAGGGAAAATCAATCTGCCTATGGTTTTACTACTACTATATTTCAGGATAGACATTTAAACTAGGCAACCTGCCTTCAAAGAGAGGTGTGTTGCCTAGCTAATTGATATTTAGTCATTCCCCACTGAATGTAACAGCTCATATGAATCATTACATATTAAATATGAAAATCACATTCCTGTGATCAAATGAGAATCACTTTGTTTATAAAAGACAACCATCGCCAAGCAATATATGGACCCATCACTGGCTTTTTAAATGAATATACTTCAGTTTAAATGTGAATGATTTTTTAATTAGATATAATGGCTAAAAAATACTTTTTAAATTTTTTAAATTTATTTTATTTCTGAATGATGAATAAAATTTAATATATGCAGGCTTTAATATGATCTTTGGCATATGTTTACATTATGGAATTAGTAAATCAAAGTATCAACAAATCCATCACCTCTTTAGAAATCATAAAATAAAACATAAATATTTCACCCATAGTTGGGAAAATTTTGGAATTAGAAAATTAAAATACGCCTCAAAACAAACATGCAGTCCACATGTTTTATCTGGGAGCATGTATGTGCTTAAAGTTTAAGAAAAAAGCGAAGTTTTACAAATTCTCAGAGACACATTTTATGTCTTTCTATCTTGAGACTATAATTAATGAGGTTTTGTTTTTATATCACACATGCTTTCTTGCCTTAAAATATATTAATAAAAATTGTGCTCATCTTCTCATTTTAAAGACCATCTTACCCCCTTCCCCTCAACTGGATAAAGGCAAGTGAATAAATTATAATTAAAACACTGAATTTACAAGTTAATTTATATACCTAATTTCTAAATTTCTGAGTTTATTAAAAAATAATCCTTTTTAATTAAATTTAAAGAGTACAAAATTGCTTTTATTCGAATGAAAAGGTTTTCCATATTTAGGGGAATAAAGTAAAAAGTGCCCCAAAAAGTTTCAGGAGGACCTTTAAATCTTTAGGGATTTTTTTTTCTTTTTTTTTTTCTTTTTTTTTTTTTTTTTTTTTTCGCTAAAAAGCATACTCTAGTTCGTAGGTAAACTTGGCCAACTCTTCTCTGAACTCAACAGTACAATAAATGATGATCAAGTCTTTTTGTTTTTTGTTTTGTTCTGTTTTGTTTTGTTTTGTTTTGTTTTGTTTTGAGACAGGGTTTCGCTCTGTCACCCAGGCTGGAGTTCAGTGGCACAATCTCGGCTCACTGCAACCTCAGTTTCCTGGGTTCAAGTGATTCTCCTGCCTCAGCCTCCAGAGAAGCTGGGACTACCGGCGTGCACCACCACATCGGTTAATTTTCGTATTTTTAGCCATGTTTTTCGCCATGTTGGCCAGGCTGGTCTCAGACTCCTGACCTCAGGTGATCAGCCTGCCTCAGCCTCCCAACGTACTGGGATTACAGGCATGAGAAACCACACCTGACCCAAATTATGATCAATTCTTTTTGAGGAGGATAAGAAAGTAATCTGTTACTTTGACTGAAGGCTGCATGTTTAAGTCTCACTTAGTTCCTTGGTGACAGCAGAAATAATTCACTAATATACATAAACACACTGTTTCTATTTGGAAAACAATTATGTCAAGCTTTCATTTTTTTCCAACTAGATGTCGAACTTCAAACAGGCCATATAATAAAATAATTAAGATTCGTGTTTAAACATTCAGAAAATTTAAAAGGAATTAAAATGGATTTTGGCCCCAAATTTAAGATATACTTTTGACTAGAGAAATTAAATTCTCATTGGTCCTTGTTTTCCTTCTTTAAAAATCAAAATTATATCAAGCATCTTCTCAGACCATAATGGACTAAAGCTGGAAATCAATAATAAAAAGAACTTCAGAAGCTCTACAAATGCATACAAAGTAAACAACATGCTCCTGAACAACCACTGGGTCAATGAATAAGAGGGGAAAAATTTTAAGTAAATGAAAATTGAAACAGAGTGTACCAAAACCTATGTCATACAACACAAACAATGCTAAGTGTTAAGTTTATAGCAATAAATTCCTACATCAAAAAGTAGAAATATTTAAAATAAACAACCTAATGATACACCTCAAGGAAATAAAAAAGCACAAACAAACCAAGCAGAGTATTAGTAGGAGGAAAGAAATAATAAAAAATCACAGCATAAATGAATGAAATTGAAGCTATAATAATACAAAATATTAACGAAATGAAAAGTCAGTTTTCTGAAAAGATAAACAAAATCAATAAACCTCTAGGAAGACTAACCAAGAAAAAAAGAGAAGACTGAGATAAATAACATCGGTAATGAAAAAGGAGACATCAAAATTGATACCACAGAGATACAAATGACTGTTAGAGACTATTATGGACAATTATACTCTAACAAAATGGAAAACCTAGAGAAAATTGATAAATTCCTGGACACATGAAATCTGCCAAGATTATAATAGGAAGAAATAGAAAACTCAAACAGACCAAATAAGAAAGGTACAGAAAGCGAGATATTGCATACTCTCATTCATATGTCAGATGTTTAAAAGGTGATCTCATGGTTGTCAAGAGTAAAATGATAGTTACCAGAGACTTGGAAGGATGGGGAGTGGAGAGATAAAGAACAATTGTTTAATGGGTGGGGAGATAATGAGAAATTGGTTAATGGATACAAACATACAGTTAAATAGAAGGAATAAGTGTTAGTATTGGATAACACAGTAGGGTGACTATCATTAACAATAATTTATTATATATTTTTAAATAGCTAGCAAAGATAATTTGGAATGATCCCAACACAAAGAAATGTAAATGTTTGAGGTGATGGATGTCCCAATTAACCTGATGTGATTATTAAATATTGTAAGCTTGTATTAGAATATCATATGTACTCCCTAAATATTTAAAATCATGTATCAACAAAAATAAAGAACCAAGGGATTTGAAAATAAATGATGTTGAGTCAACTGAATATATTTTACACAAATATGAACTTTGTGTATGAACGACAAATTTTGTCGTTAAACTGTAAACAAAATACTTTTTAAAAAGTCATAGATTCTTAGATTTAAATAGGATTATAAAAATAATCAAGTCCATCTTCTCATTTCAGAAGTGAAGAAATCGAACTTCAAATTACCAAAACCTTTGTTTTTCCCTGAACTGCCTCTGTGTTATCCCACCCACCTCAATTTTTTACTCACTTCTAGGACTCCAGTAGCTTATAAGAATATCTGTGCAAATTAAAAAAGGAAAAATGTCTCCTCTGAGTAGGTGAATTAGAAAACCCCTACCCACGTACACCATGCAATCACTTCAGGAGCAAATTGCATTTTAAGAAAATATCTCCCTTTCTCCTCATTGACCCAGGTTTGCCCCTGGCACCTGACTTGGCCAGTAGAACATAGGGAAGATTTCATTTGCCTCTTTTTGCAGTGTGCCAGATGCCCAGCCATCCAAGATGACTGTACTCCCATTGTTGACTACTCTATATTGTCTTTCTTTAATTTTGTTTTCATTAGAGTTCGATACAGTGATCTACTTGTCTGCTTACATTTCTGATAATGGTGACTTTGCCCTTAGAAGAATCTTTGTTCCCCTTGTATCCATTCTCATGGCACCTAGTGGCTCTGCTACTAAACATGCACCAATCATTTATATCATAGTGGGTATCCTCTGCTATAAATATAAAATTCAATTATAATGAAAAATGAAGTTGCTTTCCTATAGTGAAACTAAAAGTTAGCAATCAATCACATTTTTTTGACCAAATCTTTGCTATCACCATTTTCATTCATCTCAATTTAATTAACTTTTAAGTTGTCGCAATTGAATCATGCACTAATATAGCTTGGATATTTCCTTGTCCTCACCCAAATCTCATGCTGAAATATAATCTCCAATGTTGGAGGTAGAGCCCTGTGGGAGGTGTTTCGATTATAGGGTCAGATCCCTTATAAATGTCTTGGGCCAACCCCTTGGTGTTAAGTGAGCTCTCAATCTGAGTTCATACAGATCTGGTTGTTCAAAAGTGTGTGACACCTCCCTCCCACCACTCTCTCACACTTGCTCCTGCCCTGGCCATGTAATATGCCTGCTCCCCTTTTTGTACCCCGCAATTGTAAGTTTCTGAGGCCTCCTCAGAAGCTGAGCAAATGCCAGCATCATGCTTCCTGTAAAGCCTGCAGAACTGGAAGCCAATTAAACCTGTTTTCTTTATAAATTACTCAGTCTCAGATATTTAAGTATAGCAATGTAAGAACAGCCTAATACAGAACATGGGATATAACTTTCATTGTCAATTATTATTCTATTCACTTGTTTGTAGTCAGGAAACATGTCAAGCCTTTTTAGAATAGCTTGTAAACTAAAGAACTGATTTTATGTAATAGGAGTTTGTAACTTTAAAATCATCTTCTAATTTCCTGTAATGTATCTGCTCTGCTATCCTTAAAAGTAAAGGATAATAAAAATATCCCTCTAAAATATAGCTGCATTACAATTCTTAGCATTCTTTGTACTTTGCTGTGGCCATGACTGAGTTGTAGCACACGGAATACAAGAAGAAAGAAGTGAGTCATTTTCAGACAAAGTATATAAAAATCTTCCTCATCATTCTTGATACCCTTTCTCTTGCACTGATACCATGCACACTCAAACTGTGAATTTGGAGGCTATTTAAAGAAGGTAGAATGCAGAAACACAAGCTGGAAGAATCCTGATGTCCTGAGCAGACTCCCATTGTATAAAATCAATTCTTCATTTTACAGTACTGGGTCGCAGAATCCCACACTAACAGCCAGAAAACCACCAGCCTATCAGGAACTCCTGTTTGGGATTTTATGTGAAGAAGAAAGCAATTTCAACCATGTTTGATAAACTGTTTATTTTGAACTTGGTTTATTAAAGAAGCTATCATTAACTTAACAAACAACTTTCACTTAAACAGAAAATAGAAGATAAGTATCTTACCAGAAAACAAACTGAAACTTACTAACTATACATATAGAATTCTGTATATCTCAAGGAGACTTCATTTGAGAACTTTTTTGCCATAGATATCAAATTTTTATAATTCTATAATTTTAAATGTTTTGAGAGGGAGAAAAAAGAGAGAACAAAGAGAAAGAGAATGGAGAGAGAGGCAGACAAGCCATCAAACACTTTAAAAAAGTAGATGTAGATTATTGCAAACAAAATAAGCAGTTGCAGAGGGAGTGCAAGGACTTGGTCTGAATATTTTACTGGGCACTATAGTGGGTTTAGGGTCGTATTTGAAACTATTATATTTCATTTAAAATATATATTTTGAGAAAATGTTTTTACTCTAAATGTGTAAATGAGAGCAGTGATGCTTAGCATATTTTTATGCTAAGAATGTTGCCACATTTTTTCTTAATTTTATTCAAATCAGAAATGCCCTGAAACACAAATCTGACATTTGAAAAAATGTTTTAAAATTTGAAAAAGCTAAAATGTTTAAACTAAAATGTATACACTTATAATTTTAAAAAGATAACTAAAAGGTTGACTTTTCATGGGGTATATGATTAAGATTCGAGTCAATACTTGGTTGTAAGAAATAGACTCTCTCTCAAATGTATCTTTACCACCTTTAGAGAACCTCAGATCTCTAAATGTGATGCATTCACCATTTGACTGATGACTCTCAAAATAATTTGGAGTTTAGTAGTAAATCTATATATATTTTATAATTTGGGCATAATAGTTTTTCTGAAAGCCTTTAAGCTGAATAATCTAATAACATTTTGTATTTAAAGGCAAGCTCAAGTTTTTATAAATGTGTGTAAATATTAATGTTTTCTCAAACCTTAGTAATAACCTAGTGTTAAATCATTTAAACATGTTAGCACCCATTGCACTTCTAAGTAATTCAATCCCAAAATTTAGCTTTTAAGCAAAAAAATAAAGTGTTTGCACTACATTGTATCTCTAATGAATCATGAATGAATTTTACTTTTAAGATGTCAATAATCTAAATACAATATTTCCAAGATTTCATACAGCTTTATAGATCATTTTCTGAAGATGCCCATTCATTTCAGTGTAAATGGACAATGATGGAAACTTTAAGGAGACAGATTGTTATTTTCCATTAACTAAATTCAAGAATGGAGTCTACTATTTCTTGACATCAAAGAACCTTAAAAGCTACCTTTATGTTTTATTTTATTTTATTATTTTTTTTTTTTTGAGACGGAGTCTCACGTCGGCCGGGGGCTGGAAGTGGCAGTGGGCCGGATCTCAGCCTCACTTGCAAAGCTTCCGGCCTCCCAGGTTTCACGCCATTTCTCCTTGCCTCAGCCTTTCCCGAGTAGGGGGGCTGGGCACTTACAGGCGGCCCGCCACCCGGCCCAGCTAGTTTTTTGTATTTTTTAGTAGAGACGGGGTTTCACAGTGTTTAGCAGGATGGTCCTCGATTTCCTGAGCCTCGTAACCACCCGTCTCGGCCTCCAAAAGTGGCTGGATACAGCTGAGGGCCACCGGCAGGGGCCTAGTTTTATTTTTTAAGCAAAAAAAAAAAAAAACTGTGAGAAAAAGATTCAGTGTCAGCTTTTATGTTCATTGCCTAAGGCAATTTTCCAAAAAGAACCATTTGAATATATACTTCGTTTACTATTTTCACCTTTTGTACACCATTTTTGTGAGATAAATTTATTCATCATGGTATCTTTGCCATTCTAGGTAAAAGATTTGCTTTCTGAGAGAACACAAAGTGACTTCATGCAGTTGACTGATGATATCTTCTTAGCCTCTGTGTTAGCTATGAAGTTAACTGCCCAGCACTTTTAGACCATTAAACCATGTAACAAAAATGGATTCATTTACAATGCCAAATATGAGAAAAGAATTTCTAATTTCTCAAATTAGTGGTCATTAAAAACAATAAAATGTATTAAAAGAGTAATAGTTATTTCTTCAAACTTGCAAAACCAAGACAAGCTTGCCTATAGCATTACTGTCAAAAAATGTACTAAAGAAGAGCAAAGATATAAAAATTATCTAATTTTTTGTTTTATTATATCTATGTCTACAGTTACATTATGCTTACTTCTTTACACTCTATTATTATTTAATAATATGATATACTTTCTTTGTAACACACATGGGGATAGCACTTTTTAGGCACTATTTATTTTGTGCAACCCTTCATGATGAAAATGTTATGAAAATCCCAATTTTTACAAACAAGGAAAGTATCTTACTTCTTTAACAAGCACCTATTAAGTGTTTCCTATATGCCAAGCACTTTACTATGCACTTCATAAATATCACTTAATGTTTACTCGCTTAATTTTCCAAGTAATCAAGTTAGGTATTATTCTTGTCTTCACTTAAAGATAAGGAAACTAAGGGAAAGAGAAATTAAATAATATTCCCAAAGTCACACAGCTACTCAGTGATGAAACTGGCATTCGAATCCAGGCACTCTGCCTCTATACTAAAGAAAGCACAACTTTTTGTTTGGATAAAAAAAGGTTCAAACGTAAGTTGTCTATCTCCAATACCACCCTGAAAACTAGGCAAGTGTGGTCCCCGGTCTGGAGCACTCACTTCAGAAAACCAACATTCTCCTGCCAGGCACTGCTCCATGAGGCAAAGGTCCATGGGGTCAATGAATGAACATATCTAGAAACTCATCTCCGCTCCCCCTCAGATATGCACACACTCCCAATGTGGGCAAAATAAACATAAGAAGTGGTCAAAAGCAGCTTTGCAGGAATGTGAACTGAGTATGGTGTGCAGGCTGAAATAGCCACTCAGGCCTCTCCTGGTATAGGACAGAGAAGAGAATTTGGAAAGAAGGTGGTGGATTGCAGCCAAGGGGCCAAGATCAAGGAGTGAATGGCCAAGTCTCTCCATAGTGCCATATTTTTATGCAGAATTCTACGATGATTTTTTGTTTGTTTGTTTTTGTCTTTTGAGGTGGAGTCTCTCTCTGTCACCCAGGCTGGAGTACAGTGGCGCAATCGTGACTCACTGCAACCTCTGCCTCCCAGGTTCAAGCGATTCACCTACCTTAGCTTCCTGAGTATCTGGGACTACAGGTGCGTGCCACCATGCCCTGCTAAGTTTTTGTATTTTCAATAAAGATGGGATTTCACCATGTTGGTCAGGCTGGTCTTGAACTCATGACCTGATGATCCACCAGCCTCGGTCTCCCAAAGTGCTGGGATTACAGGCGTGAGCCACTGCGCCTGGCCAGTGATCAAACATTTTAAATAAGAACCTGAGTTTCTTCATAGGTCACTATGAATGTATATTTGTCAAAAGCAAAGTAAATATTTTATTTAATAATTTATTACTCATAACAATTTTATAGCTTATCACTTTAAAATATTTAGACATATTTTATTTGTACTTCTATTGGTTCCACTTACCAAGGACTTTACAAATTTAGGGGGTACACCTGTTTATCTATTTCCCAAGAAATGCATATTACTAATACTTATGCTATGCTCCTTGTTTTTGGGGGTGGTTGTTTGTTTGAAGATGATAGAAAAGTGTGGATTAAAATGGAAGAGCACATAATTCTAGTATTTTGAGGTGAAAGGAAGAAATACCTTTCCTCAACTGCATTACATTTTATTTTTAATTTGGCAAGTCTTTATAAATTAGAGTTACACAATGAATGCTTATAGAATTGACGAAATGCAGGGGAATCTTTAAGGTTAAGAATGGAGATCCAACAATTGTATATAAAGAAATATTTGGCACTCACGATATCAATTAATAGACAATACATCAAAAAAGTGGTACCTTAGGAATTAACTCCAGAATTTCTGACCTTTCTTCTGCTACCATCATTTTTTAACATTTCATTAAAGATAAATAAACTTCTTAAAACATAATAGGCACAAAATGTGCAGTTATCTCACTGGTTTTAAAGTGCTGATGTGAAATTTTAACAGTTGAATTGCCCTTTCCTTACATTTTTCTTTTACTAGAATCAAATATATTATAAACTTTCCTAGATATTTCAGTATGCTAACAATTCATCTCATTCAAAGTCTCACAGTTAAAAAATAGCCTATCATTTGCTCTGAAAAATGCTTGTACTTTCCAATAAAACATAACCTTAGAAAAAAATCAATATTACATTAGTTTTGAGGTTAATAGAAACATATAAAGAATAGAAGAAACGCATATCAAGAATAGCCAGCATGGGCCGGGCGCGGTGGCTCAAGCCTGTAATCCCAGCA
>NW_016808859.1:78232-94153 GCF_001698545.2 Rhinopithecus bieti | reverse complement strand
AAAAAAAAAAAAAAAAAAAAAAAAGAATAGCCAGCATGAATAAAAAAGAAAAAATATTCCAAGGTCATTTTTAAAAAAATTTTGCCAAAGTAAAACCCAAACTAGAAAGAATTAATCTTTTCATTAAATGTTAATGCATTTTTGTTTTGAAAAATGAATTTTGAAAGGCCTCGTCACACATGAATAAAACTATTGAACTATTATAGGTAACCAAACAAATAAATGAGAGCCATAATATTTGTGATAGAGTTAATACAGAAAAGTTAAGGAACTTTTAATATCTCTGGAAAATTTTTTATCTGATCATTTTAATGGCCTTTATTTTAGAAGATTATTATTTATGAAGTTGAAATGAAAATCTGATCAGATCTCTCTTTCATAAAAACATTCTCATTTCTATATAGGAAGAAGCCAAATGGAATGCTTAATCAGATTTTCTGCCCTTAAAATATGCATTATCAGCATACCAATATTACATGTACAGTTCAACTGTATAGCGACCTCTGCACGTACAGGAAGAACATCTGCCCTCTTAAATCTCACCCTTTTATCAATTATCCTTTTGTACTATGTCAGAAAATATTTCTTTAAGAATAATTAGCAATGAATATGTATTGTCATTTAACACCAAAATTTAAGGAGAAAACAAATCAACAAAGTTGCCTGCAAAAATGTATCAACAAAAATCATCTGTTTGGGGAAGGAGAAAATGCAATTCATCATGTGGGTGGCTTGCCATGCCATCTTCATTCTACAGTCTGAATGTGTCCTCTAAAATTAATGTGTTGAAAACTTAATCTTCAGTGTATCAGTGTTGAGAGTTGTCACCTTTTAGAACATGTTTAGGTCATGAAGGCTCTGCCTCCCTCATGAATGGACTAATTCTACTATAAAAAGAGCTTATAAGAGTGGGGTCACTGTCTTTTGCACTTCTGCCATGTCAGTGTACAGTGTCTATTCCTTTTTCTGCCCTTCTGCCTTTTGCCACTTGAGAACTCAGAAACCAAGCCCTTACCAAATGCCAGCATCTTGATCTTGAACTTCCCAGCCTCCAGATCTGTGAAAACAAAAGCAGCACAAAGCAGACTAAGACACAGATAATCTGGATAGTTAGATAACAGTTAGATAAGATGAATTTTCAAGTGGATAGTATGTAAATATGGACCAAAGCTAAAAGAAAATCCAGGTGTGTTCCTCAGTGTGAAAAAAGAATAATAGATTACTAATGAGTTCTCAATTAAATTGCATGTTGTGGTTAAGTTTATCTTAACAATATTCAAAATTTTCTCAAGAGATAGAACTATTACTCTAGATGTTATTAAATACTACAATGTGAAAAAAGACCAGTAACCGCAGGACTTTACTATATGACAGAATAAGACCTCAATTGGCCTGACAGGTACACATTTAGTTAGCCAGACTTCTATAAAAATGTCTTTCTGTAAAAGTTATTTACAGCAAAATCACTAAGAGATGATAGTGAATATTCAGAATACCATAATGTATCAGAAGAACACCTTGCTAAAAACATTTTTTTTTCCTATGCTTGTGAGTCTCTCCACATATAAAACAAATAAAAACAATCATTTCTAAAACTTCTTCAAAAACCTCTAAAACTTGGCTGGGGTTGGTGACAGATGTCTGTAATCCCAGCACTTTGGGAAGGCAAGGTGGATAGATCACATGAGGTCAGGAGTTTGAGACCAGCCTGGCCAACATCGCAAAACCAATCTCTACTAAAAACATAAAAATTAGCTATCCATGGTGGTGGGCACCTGTAATTCCAGCTACTTGGGAGACTAAGGCAGGAGAATCGCTTGAACCAAGGGGACAGAAGTTGCAGTGAGCTGAGAATTTGCCACTGCACTCCCGCCTGGATGACAGAGACGATGTCTTAAAAAAAAAAAAATCCTCTAAAACTTGATTTCTTGATTATTGTTTTAATAATAAAATTAAATATTAAAGTAAATGAAAATTAGAATGTTAATATTCTGATTCAAAGACAAATATTTTTGGGGTTTCTACATATATTGACAGTGGACACACTTCCACATTGTATTTTCAAGCAATATTTTTTGTATACTGTTGACACCTCCAAAATCATACAATTTTAAAATAACTTTTAAAATTTATACAACTTTTTTAGAAAAAAGTTGTAAAAAATATATAGCAAGAATAACATAGAAATTTATAATTGTCAGTCTTCTAGCTTTCCTGTTAGGAATTCATCATGGAGAAATAATTGAACAGAAACTACACACACAGAAACAGATGTGTACAAAGTCACATAATAAGATAATCTCTAATAGTTCAAAATATAAAGATAAATATAGATAGTAGATAGCAGATGCTATGGTCTGAGTATGTCCATCAAATTCTTATGTTGAAACTTAATTGCCAATGTGATAATACTAAGAGGTAGAAACTGTAGGAGATAATCAAGTAGAGGGCTCCACCCTCATAAATGGTGTTAAAGGCCTATAAAACAGGCTTTTCACACAGTGTTTGCCCTTTTTGCCCTTCCATCTTCCACCATGTGAGGACACAACATTCATAGTGCCATCTTGGAAACAGAGATTAGGCCCGCACCAGTCACTGAACCTGATGGTTCTTTGATCTTGGACTTCCAAGCCTTCATCACTGTGAGCAATCAATGTATGTTCTTTATTAATTACCCAGTATGAAATATTGTGTTCCAGCAACAGGAATGGACTGAGATAGCAGATGAATAAGAAACAGTACACATTTTAAAAGAGGAAATGACTTAGTAAACTATGGGATATTAACCAAGAATAAGATTGGCATTCAAATTATGAAGACTCTCAAAAGAAGGAAAATTGTTTATAATATGATTTTAAAATTAGAAAAGCCATGTGCATAAAGAATACAACTATGTCGAATATATACACATGTAAATAGCTAAACGAAGTATATGTGATAATAAAAGTAATTTTATTTGGATGGAAAAGTTCCTTATTTTTTGTCTCTAAACATCTCTCATATACTGTATCTATTTTTAATAATAAAAGAAAATATCCCATCACAAATGTTAAAAATTGATATGTCAATTAAAGGCACACACACACATACACACACACACAAACAGAGAAAGAGAGAGGAAGAAAGAATGAATACACTATTGACCAAGAAGTACACGAGAGATTATTTCTACATTGGTGGAATTGTTATTATCTTGGTAACAATTCATATTTAAATAAATCTGCAAGAATTATTTAATAGGAGCCCAGCATGTAAAGCATAAGCTTATTAATATAATTAATAGATTAGAATGAGGCTGGGTGTGGTGGCTAACACCTGTAATTACAACATTTTGGGAGGCCGAGGCAGGTAAATCTCTTGAGCCCAGGAGTTCAAGACCAGCCTGTGCAACATGATGAAACCTCGTCTCTACAAAAAAATACAAAAACTAGCTGAGTGTGGTGGTGTGCACCTATAGTGCCAGCTACTCAGGAGGCTAAGGCAGGAGGATCACTTGAACTTGTAATGTCAAGGCTGCAGTGAGCCGTGATTGTACCACTGCACTCCAGCCTGGGCAACAGACGGAGGTTCTGTCTCAAAACATATATATACAGATTTGAATGGTAGGATTTATAAAAATTTAAACTTAACGTACGATTTTCCTACAATAGCACACAGCCAACAGTGTGACAGCAAAATAACATATACCATAAAATTTTAGCTAGCTAAAGACATTAAAAGCAATCCTAGCTACTTTTATCCATATTCTGTTACATCATTCCACAAACTGAGAGGAATATTAAGTAATATTCTCTCAGAGAACTTCATGAAGCAGCTCTTATGTATGCAGAAGTGGAATATACTGTTTGGTAATCACTCAAGCTTTCTGAAATAAAAAAAGATTAAAATTCAGAGAAGGAGAAAAATGCAATTAAATACTCGTACAACTGCATAAAGAAAGCATCTGAGATCTTAATAGAGGCTCAGAATCCTCTCTAAATACTAGTTATACTCAATTATTTTCTCCCCCTTTGCCATTTCTGCAGTTGCTGAAGAAACAGCTTATCCCCATGGTTCTAGCAACTGTGTCTTAATCATTTACATTCCCTGAGGTTGCACCAATCACACAAACAAGGAAATTCTGGAGTTTTGAAAGGAATTAGGTCACAAATGTAAACAGATCTATAATCTAAATCTACTAAGCTAAAGACCCCTATTAAATGAGAAAGCTGAAGACAAAGAAAGATAAATATTGTTCTCTACATTTTTTATTCATGTCAGCATTAACCCTGTCATAAAAGAGAGAAGGGAAATTATTATTAAGCATTCACTAGAATCCTTTATACCTCACTGTTTTTCCATTTCATAAGCAGAAGACAGAGCTCAAATATTAAACTTGCCATGGTTGCTTTTGGTAGAATTGTACACATCTTTCCTAGTTATGTCACTCTCCCTCTCCCCTCTTTTTTATCTGTCTTTGGCTTAAACATGCATGGATAAGAATACATAAAATCAATATAATTAATGCAATAAGACTATCAAATAACTCTTCTATTACTATGAAGAATTTGTGAGAAGAAAGCCGATAAATAAATTTCCTGCAAAGCTGAGATTTTAGTGGACAAGGCCAAAATGGTAGCATCTTTTTAATACATTGACAGCCAACTGCATACAGAGGGCATGAGACAGAATATGTGTTGCAACGTGTTCCTCCTGTGGTAAATGCATATTTTAGCTGTGGAATGTAGTTATGTGTGCAGGAAGAAAGTAAAATGAAAGATAAAATATTTTTTAAATTATAGAGTATCATTTTTCTCCTTTATGCCTGGTTATTCCTAGCAGATAAATATAGCCACTGAGTTCACAATATACTCCATCTGTGTACATTCGATAAATTGTTGCCAAAGGTAGCATAATTATCCCTTTTTAAATCACTGATCATTTAACATTTGGAAAATATGTGTGTTTCTTATTATTGTAGAAATTGGAGAAATTACATAATTATGAACATTTATATTTTATCAGTTAGACTCATAATACTGGAATGACACTCAGGTCAATTAGTTCGACTCCTTTGTAAACAGAACAGCAAAAGCCCACAGTATTTTGGTCACCGTCTGGTCAAAAATAATTAAATATCTACATTAACTATTCATTGAGCTTGAGACATTGAAAAGAATTGTTATAATGAGAACATTTCCTAGGAGGCATAATGTGTGTCTATTAATATCTTAGCATAAAATAATCAAACGATCTTCAGTCAAGCAGAAAAACTATAAATGGAAGGAACATGAAATGTAAGCATTCTGATGTGAAAAGCAAAGAAAACAAATATCTGGATATGTGTTACTGACAAGAGGGTTTTCCTGAGAAAGCTGTCCTCATATGTATTGCTTGCTATAGTGGAAAGATTTCCAAGCTCTTAAGGAACATCACTCAGATGAGAGAATGGACAGAATGGACAGTGAAGGTATGGTTTGCAATTACTACATGGGGATAAGAAAAATTTTGGATAAGACAATTTCCATATCGTTAGTGTGTCTTAGACTCTTATAAACTCTCTTGTTTTCTTTGACATTTTTATGTAAAACAAAGGCTTTTAAAGAGTTAGCATAAGGCTGAACCCAAAAGACATTTCCAGTGCTATGCTTGTTTGTTTGTTTGTCTGTTGTTAGTAATGGCCATCACTGAAACTGGAGAGGAACCTTGAGTCATGATTCAGCTTATGACTTCTGATACTCAGAAAATTGTGTAGAACCTACTTCTCCCTGTGTGTCATCGCTAAGCACCACTATAAACCCTGAAAACAATGTGAGACAGAAGCAAAGGAGAGCTCTGAAGGATGATAAGAAGAAGACAATCTGGATGGACTTGCAGGATTTAAGAACACAGTGGAAAAGCAGCTTATGTCCCCACCTCCACAACACAGAAGCATCTCAAAGAGGGTGTTTTTCACCACCCAAATCTGGTAACAGAAAAAAAAAAAAAATTACGTTTACTTTTCCTTCCCCACCAGAGCAAATGGGAATCACCAATAATATGGAGCCAGGGAAAGCACTCTTTTTCTCTACTATGCCTGGAATCCCCGTGCCTGCTTAGAGGTACAAAAGTGAGGAGTGGAGCTAGGGAAAGAAAACAAGCCACGGCAAAAAATAACTAAAGAATTTGTCACCGGTGGACCTACTCTTAATGACTGGCTAAATTAAGCTTTTTTGAATATCAAATGATGTTTCAATTATCTGTTTCAATCAGGAAATAGGGTTAGTAAAATTCATAAGGAAAAAACATAGTGATTACATGTAGCCCTCTTTGGGCTTTGCTGTTTCTTCTTCTTTCCTAATGCTGCAATCACTATGCTTTTTCCTTATGAGTTCTATTAACCCTACTTGATATTCAAAAAACGACATTTTAAAAGTGGGGGAGATAAAATGACCTAAATGGATGTGAGATTTTTTATACTTGTGAGAAAGGTTGCTATAAGTACACTGTTATAAGCCACAAATACATATTTAATACTCAGAGCAACCAGTATGAAAAGGATACAAGAGATACACTCAAAAACATAGTAAGCAAATAAAGATGGAATCCAGAAAAAAACCTTTCAAGTGACCCACAGAAATACAAGAGAAGCAGAGAAACAGTGGAATGAGAACCAGGAGAAACTAAAAGAAAACAAGTTATAAAATGGCATACTTGAGCACTAACATATCAGCAATTAACTAATATGCAAATGACCTAAATATATCAACAAGAGACAGATTGGCAGAGTGAGTAAAACACACACACACACGCACACACACACATAACCTAACTATATGTTGCTCACAAGAAACTAACTTGAAATTTAACAACACAGATAAGATGAAATAAAATGTTAGAAAAAATATGCCATGCCAACATGAATTAAAAATAAAAGCAAAATATTACAGCTCATGAAGGTCAAAAAATAAAATAAAAGCAAAAGGAGTCATATTAATATCAGATAAAGGAGACTTAAGAGCAAAGAAAATTACTAGGGACAAAGAAGAACATTATATAATGATAAAATAATCAATCTGTCAGAAACACATATGGGTCCTAAATTTGTACACACCAATGGCTGAGCCTCAAAATATATGGAGCAAATTACATGGAGCGGGTAGAATAAATAACCACCCCCCTCCAAAAAAAAGTACACATTGTAATCACAGGACCTATGAGTATGTTACCTTGTTTAGTTAAAGAGACTTTACAAATGTGTTTAAATATCTAAAATGGGGAAATCATCATGCAATTACCCATGCAAGCCCATTGTAATGACACGGGTCCTTATTAAGAAGGAAATGGAAAGACTCAACAGTTTCTAACTAATAAATGAACAAGAAAAAAATGTCTATTATAATCACTCTAGTTCAACATAGCACTGAAAGTACTAAGCACTGCAATAAATCAAAAGAAAGATATAAGACATACAGAAGTATCATTCTTTCTCACTATAAAAGGAAGAAATGTTTTTTCTCTATTCAGAGATGACATAATTGTCTATGTATAACATCTCAAGGAATGCTTTAAAAATTTCCTACAATGAATAAGTGAGTTTAGTAAAGTCACCAGTGTTTCACATTTCTACTAACAATGAACATATAAAAACCAAAATTAAAAACATCATACCATTTACAATCATGGCAAATAAAATTAAGTATTTAGGAATACAGTCACCAAACTATGTACAGAATGTGTATGCTAAAAATTATAAAATGTAGTGAAAGAAATTAAAGAACATTAAAATAAATGAAGAAATGTACTATGCCCATAGATTGAAAGCTTCAACATAAGAAAATTTTAATTCTCCCTAAATTGATGTCAAGGTTTGTTGAAAATCCTATCAAAATCCCTTCAAATATTGTAGATATTGACTAGAGTATTCTAAAATTTATATTGAAAGGTACAGATCCCAATGTAGCTTAAACATCTTTATAAATAAGAACAAAGTGAGAGAAATCACTGGACCAGACATTCCAGTTTATTATATAGCTTTGGTAATCAAAACGGCCTGGTATTGGCAGAGGAATAGTTGCATTGATAAATAGAACACACTTTAAAACCTAGAAATATATTCATACAAATATAGTCAACTGGTTTTTGGCAAATATGGAAAAGCACTTCAATAGAGGAAGGGTAGATTTTTTAAAAATGGCACTAAAGCAATTGAACGACCATAGACAAAATATTGAACCTTACCCGTGTTTCACACCTTTTACAAAACAAAGCTAAAATTATGGAATTAAACACAAAACACACTATTATAAAACTTAAAAAAGGGGCAAAATAATTGCAATTCAGGTAGATCTAAAGAAAGAGTTCTCAGACTTCAAACCAAAAATATAATTCATGAAAGAAAAAAATGGTAAATTGAACTTTAGTAAAGTTTAAACATTTGTCCTATGGAAGATTATGTTAAAAGAATGAAAAAGCAAGCTTCAGACTACTAGAATACATCTACAAGTCATAGATCTGACAAAGAACTAAAATGCCAAATATATAAATAACTCTTGAAACCTAACGGATGTTTAAATATTAGGAAATATACAAAGGACATGAACAGACCTTTTGCCAAAGATGATGCATAGATGGCAAATAAGCACATAAAACATATTCAATATCATTAGCCACTAGATAAATGCAACTTAAAACCACAGTGAGATATTACTACTATCCCATCAGAATGGCAAAAACTAAAAAAAGGTGGCAAACATTGGCAAGGATGTGGAGAAACAATATTACTCATACAATGCTGGTGGGACTGTAAAAATAAAACAGTAACTCTGGAAAACCATTTGACAGCTTATTGTGAAATAAACATGCAATTCCCATATGACTCAGCAATTATATTATTGGACATTTATCCCAGAGAAATAAAAATGTGTAGTAGAGACCAAAAGAAAACTTCCCCATCACTCTCTGAAGAGTTACTGAAAAATTAACTTACAAAAGCAGATTAACAGAAGAAAGACCACACAAATGGATTAATATGCATGGGTATCTTATCAAAGTATCAGACTGTAAAGAAAAAGAAGGTAGCTGACACTTTTATACTGTAAGTTCTCAGAAAATAACACCCCAGAATGAAAGCTTCAGGAGCAACTCTCTGAACTTCTCGTGTCCTTTTGTCTTTGGCCTTTTCACCTGCCCTGAGACTTGCCATAAGAATTAGAATCATTCTTCTCCAAGGTGGATCACAGAAATTAGAACCCCTTTCACCACAAATCAACCATAAAACCTAAAAATATTACTCCAAATTCCCCACAACCACAACCTTTCTGTGTATTAATTGGTGAAAAATAAGTTGTCTGTCCTACCTTGTTTGAGTGTAGGATATGCAGACCCCCTTACAGAGAAGGTCTTCTCCATACCCAGAAGAAAGGAATGCTACAGAGAGAGGCCAAGAAGAATCTGAACAGACAGGCCTTGCTGTATTTTCCCACTCAGTCTATCAGTATCAGATCATATCCTTTTTTTCTCTAGTCATATCTCTACATGGCTGCCCATACTTTGTTAAACCTAGGACAAAAAAATGGACAATTTCTCCTGTATCTTTGGGTGTTCAATGTGAACGCTCCTGTAAAACTATTATCAAATAAATTTGTATGCTTTTCTGCTATTAACCTGTCTTTTGTCAACAATTTTTCAACAAACCTTCAAAGGGCAGAGGGCAAGTTTTATCTTGGCCCCTACAATACCATCTTGAGGTTACAGGAAAAAAAAAAAAGCAAGTTTAGATTATAACAAAACAGGTTATGGTCGCAAAACAGGTTAAGGTAACAAAATGGGTTGTGGTGTCAAGACAAGTTATGGGAAACAGAGAAGAAGATGCTTGGCTCCTAAAGGTGGTCTTGCTATGTAGATGAAACCTTACAGGTAGCAGCCTTTAGAGAAAATAGATGGTAAATGTTTCTTTCAGACCTTTAAAGGTGTCAGACTTAGTTAATCTTTCTTAGATCTTGACAAGGGGGAACATCAGAGAAAACCTGACGGCATCAATGCAAGTTTTCTCTACAAATGCAAATATCCTCCACAAAAGACAACTTTTCAGATGTTGCTGCTTTTCTAGCCCTTCTGAATAGCCATGTTAAAATATTTTTGGGTAAAATATTTTGGTTTCTTTTAATGTTCATACAAAAATCTGCACATAAGTGTTCATGGCAGTTTAATTGGTAATAGTAAAAAAATGGGATTTACCCAGAAGTTATTCAATAGGTCAACGACTAAGCAAACTATGGTACCTACATACAATGAAATATTGCTTCGCAATAAATACAGGAAACAACTTGTAAAGGTCTCCAGAAATCATGCTAAGGAAAAAAAAAAAAATCTAATCTCAAAAGGTTACATGCTATAGGATTCCATTTGAAAAGCATTTTTAAAATTATAACTGGCAGAGCCAGCTTGCCAGCTCACTCTATAAGTAACCCTTCCCTCACTTTGTTTCTTGCTACACATATACCTATCTATTTGCTTGAGAATTCCAAATGATAATCCTGAAGCAACCCAAGCATGAAGCAGAGGTGGCAGTTTAAATTTTCTCATTTTCTAATAGAAATCAGTACACATTGAATTCACAACCCAACTCCCACTGAGATGACACCAATCAGGCCTCCAGAAGGTCTACTACTCTAGATAGTCATTTGAAAATGACAAGCAGACCTGTGCCCCAAACCACTCCTGTGCAGTTTCCAGGCTACCTTTTCTAATAAAATCCCTTTAGCCAGCCTTGGAATTTGAGATGGCTTTCTAAGACTTGAGTCTGGCCATTTCCTCAAGCTGCTAGCACTTGAATAATCCTGCTTTCCTTCCACAAACCCTTGCTTCTCATGTCTGGCTTTTTGAATGGTGAGCAGCATAATCTGAGTTTGGTTAAAAAATGATAAAATATTAGAATATTAGTGACTTACAGGAGATGAGAGAAGGGAATAGGAGAGAGGCAGGTGAGATTACACAAAGGTAATAAGTGGTATATCTGCAGTAATGAGATTATTAAATTTCCTGACAGTGGTGGTGGATATGCTATTGCACACATGTGATATAGTAGTATAGGACAAAATACACACATATATACACTCACAAACTAGTACAAATAAAATAGGGGAAGTCCAAATATGACACGTGTACTACATCAATGTCAATGTCCAAATTATGATATAATAGTATAGTTTAACAATACGTTACCATTGGTACAGGGGGATCTGGCTATATTGTTTCTTATAATTGCATTCAAATCTAAAATTATTTCAATAAAAGTTATTTAAAATTAGGTTATATGAATGTACAGTTACATCAATTATATTAAAAGTATTGAATAATTTTAAATTTAATTAATTACCCTTCATAAATGGATATCACAAAGCTTTAACACTCCTATCTAAGCATAATGTCAAGATTTTAAAAAAAAATCGATATATCCCCTACAAAATTGAGTGCTTATGCATCCATTGTTTTCTTGGATTTTTCTACAGGGTCTGCTCTTTGATAAATTGACATTTTTTTAACCTAATGCTACAGTATCTTCCTTATAATTTCATTATGTTATTGGGGGGCATATATCAATGGAAATTTCAGAATAAAGCTGTGTAAAGACCATTACACTAAACTTGAACTTGTCTCAATAGTTTGAATTAGGGTTGGTTCCTGGGCACAACAATTCTATAAAGCAAGTTATAAATTTCCATCTCATCTTAGAGTTTCTTCTATGTATTTATTCATGAAGTATTTTTGGAGTCAATGGAGATAACCAGGAACTAATAAATTATCGAATTTGAAAGAATAAAGGGGACTGTGGCATTGAAAACATTCCTTTGCATATCTATCAATATTGCAAAAAAAAACTGTGAAAACACTTCTAATTTAAATTTTAAAATTTTTTTTTTTTTTTTTTTTTTTCTTTTTTTGTGACAGAGTCTCACTGTGTCACCCAGGCTGGAGTGCAGTGGCATGATCTCGACTCACTGCAACCTCCGCCTCCCAGGTTCAAGCGATTCTCCTGCCTCAGCCTCCCAAGTAGCTGGGACTACAGGCGCCCACCACCACGCCCGGCTAAGTTTTTTGTATTTGTAGCAGAGACTGGGTTTCACTGCGTTAGCCAGGACGGCCTCAATATCCCAACCTTGTGATCCTCCCGCCTCAGCCTCCCAAAGTGCTGGGATTACAGGTGTGAGCCACCGTGCCCAGCCACATATTTTCATATCAAATTTCGTCTAAGGAAAGTGTTCCATTATATAAACAAATGATGGTGATGATGATGATAATAAAATATCTGGTGATATTTATCAAGAAATCACTAGCTGTAACTAGAATGCTTTAAAAGCACTAACTCATTTAATCTTCACAACAATCCTCTGAGATGGGTGATCCTTTCTCTCATTTTACAAATGAAAAAAACTTGAGGAAGACTGTGTTGAGGCTCAGAAACCAATGCCCCAAAATATGGCCATCTTAAAATATTTTTGGGTAAAATATTTTGGTTTCTTTTAATGTTCATACAAAAATCTGCACATAAGTATTCATGGCAGTTTAATTGGTAATAGTAAAAAACTGGGATTTACCCAGAAGTTATTCAATAGGTCAACAACTAAGCAAACTATGGTACCTACATACAATGAAATATTGCTTAGCAATGAATACAGGCAACAACTTGTTTAACACGCTGAACTGAAAAAGCCTCAAGGTCTCCCTGACCTCCCCTTTTTTTTTTCTGCCTCTCAATCTTCTCTCCATCCCAAAGCACAGGAAGAAGTTGTTCTCTGAAGTTTCCTCATCTGCCTAAAGTCTAGACCTGCAAAAGAAGACATTTACCTCTGATCTCTTCCCAGAGTTTTCATTAACTGAGCTCATAGTACAGGAAAAAAGATCCTTCCGTAGGGTCTGCTCTTTGACAAGTTTGCTATTTTTTTAGTTAATTCCACAATATCTTCCTTATAATTTCATTACTTCGTTGAGGGCATATATCAATAACTTCAGAATAAAGCTCAGCAAAGACTTGAACTTGAACTTGTCTCATAAGTTTGGATTAGGGTTTGTTCACAGGCACAACAATTCTATAAAATAAGTTATAAATTTCTATCTCATCTAATTCAAGCCCACTGAATTTCCCTAAAAATTATTTACTATCCCCCTTTCTCCTAAGAAGAAGCGTATATACCATCTATATTCCATTGCGTGGTGGGGCAATCACTGTGAGTTTCCCTCCATGCATGCTAATACATTTGTATGCCTTTTCTGCTATAAATCTGCCATTTGAGAATTGATTTTTTAGCAAAACTTCAGAGGGCAAAGGGAAGTTTTCCCTTGACTCTATAACTGCATAACTATTAAGCCAGGATTTGAAAGTAGGCAGACAATGCTCAGAGCTCACACATATAGACAACGCTTTATATTGCTTTCTTTCAATTCGTCCAAATATTATTTTCCTTTCCCTGATGTCATTAGTAATCAATTTCATCATTTACTTTAACATGATCTAGAAAAGTATATGTCCTGCAAGCAAAATAACTGAAAAATGAATGTCCAGGAGCACATGGTGAGAAATTCAAAGAGCTCACATGCCTATAGAGCATTCCCGTTTATAAACACAAGCACAGGCTGTGAAGCCAGACACATCTGAGTTCAAATCTTCACCATTCTCGGTAACTGTATAATCTGCATGAGTGAGGACTATTTTGTGTTTAGAAGCTCAACTTTTTAATAAAGGGGTTTTATTAGAAACATACTGATGCTTCACAGAAACCAGGAGGCAAAGATACTAGGTCGACTCCGGCATTTCAGGGACTAGAATAGGGGATTTGATATCATTAGGACGCTCTTTTCTCTCCATCTTTTATTCCTTTTCCTCTTTCTCTTCAATCCATCATGTGGCATGGAAAAAGTCTCCAGTAGTTCTGAGGCTTAGAATTAATGGAATTGAAAAAACAGGGGACACTTTCTTCTTGCCTCCAACAAACATAGCCAGTGAAATGATTTCAAATGTTCATCCTTTTCCATCCGAACAGTCAATTTGTGTGAGCAAAGGAGTCTACTAGCATTTTTCAAAAGGGGAAATCTACCATCTGAAGGATGGGAATAGTGGGAATTTGCCAAGGAGACAAACACGATATCTACCAAGATGTCTACTGTTTTAAAAATTTAAAGATATTTACTTTTATGTCATATATTAAATTATACATAAAGCAACTAGCACACTAAAATGCTGAACAACTACTAGATTTTCATGCCCCTTCGCCATTTCTCAGAAGGCCAAGACAGCCTTCAACAAAGAAGAGGAAATCACTAGGTGAGAATGGAGTAAAAGAGGTGGATTTACATGCTTTTTCCTGCTCTTCCAAGGCTTGAACTAAGCTTCGTGTACCAAGAAATGGACCAAGAAGCCACCGTTCTGTGAAGCTTTTCTTTGAGCCTTCTGTCTGAGTTTTTATAGCATTTTATATGTGGACAATTGGAGTTCCATCATACTTGTTGCAGTTATTAATTTGCATGTCTTTCTCCCTTGATAAAAAGTGAACGTCTGAAAGGCTGAAAGCATGATTTATTCATTCCTGCATCCTTCATAGCTGTGACTGGCACATGAGAAGTGCTCCATAAAATAAGTAAATGAATTAGTTCAGATGCCATGAATTTATGACTGTGGTTCAGTGTTTATTGAACTGAATAGAGACAAATGATATTGAGACTTTATGATTTGTCAGACATTGTCTTAAATGCTTTGTATCTATCATCTCATGGGATTGTTATAAGAATACTTCGAAATATTTTTCATTCTTCTCTTCCTCTCGCCTCTGTGCTTTATAGAAAAAGAAATTGAGGGTCAAGTGATAGTTTCCCAAAATGATCCAATTTAAGTGAGGATTCTGGTCTCTTGTTCAGTATGTTATTTGTCTCAATGGCACCCACTTCATAGAGAGAAATATATAATGTACGTGTGTGGGTGTGTGCGTGTGGAGTGGGTGGATGTACGTGTGCGGCAGTACTTGCAGCCACAGACTTTGATGTTGAACACTGTGTATTTTATTGATCTGAGAGCAACTGTCCAGATTAGGTAATATTTTTTCTCCCTGGCAGGGGGCTGCTAGCTATCCGAGGACTTCCAGGTAGTTGTCATGCTATTGCTATTCCTCTCAGTTGTTATCTTGTGATGTTTTACTGAAATGCATGTCTGTATTAAAGGTTATCTTCTTCCTATGAGGCACATATAAACTTGTGCCAGATAGGATGTCTTGTAGCATTTAGCTGATGATCCTTGCCACCCAACAGTCAGTTACCTCAGCTGTGGAGGAGGAAATGCCAACCTGAAGAGCAGAATCTGCTGGTCACTGTGAAATAGAAAGTCTCTTCTGCTCAAAAGCTTGGATGTTCTTGTTCCCTCAGAGACCTTCTATCTCTTGGTAACAGACCTTCATAAATTAATTGCAGAAGAGAGAGACAGATAAACCTAGACTCTACATATGTGTATTTGTAATGTGAAATATGCCTTTTTAAATGAGGATGTTTGAGTCCCTGATCCAAGACACTCCTTTCCAGATGCTAGATACCAGGATATGCAAATTTTCCATGAGAAGATTACTTTGTAAGCATAGACTCAGAATGGATTAAAGGTAATATTTCCCTAAAGTCAAAGAGCACCACTCATCTCCTACTAAGCTGTCACAGAAAACGTCACTCTAGAGAATGTTCTTTAATTTACTTTGTTATTGTGTTGATTTCCCAATGTATTCTACCCTTCATAGTACTGGATATACTGACAAAATGTTTTCTTCACACTCCATTTTTCTAGATGATAACTGCCGTTCTTTTCACGTGTTTCTTCTCAAATCAGGCAATGGCATGCTATTCTAGAGTGGAAGTCACATTAGCTTTTAAATGACTCTCTCTCTCTCTCTCTCTCTCTCTCTCTCTCTCTCTCTCTCTCTCTATATA
>NW_016808859.1:67061-74949 GCF_001698545.2 Rhinopithecus bieti | reverse complement strand
AGAGAGAAAGAAAGAAAGAAAGAAAGAAAGAAAGAAAGAAAGAAAGAAAGAAAGAAAGAAAGAAAGAAAGAAAGAAAGAAAGAAAGAGAAAGAAAAGAGAGAGAAAGAGGGAAGGAAGAAAGGAGGGAAGGAGGAAAGGAGGGAAGGAAGTCAGACAGGCAGACAGAAAAGCAGGGAGGGAAGGAAAAGAAAAAAGAAAAGAAAAGAAAGAAGAGAAGAGGAAGGGAGGGAGGGAGGAAGGATGGAAAAAGAGGGAGTGTGGCATGAGAACCAGATAATGGAAACATAATAACTTATATTAAAATTCAGCCAAAAATAATGATAAAATGTGTGGGGTTGAGGTTCCTCAAAAATGACTTGGCACAGTGCAACGTGTGATTGGCAAATTCACACTGGAATATGAATATATATTCATATATATAACATATATCTTAAAAATAATATGTTTTAAATAATACATAAATATTATATATGTTAAAGGAAAACTTCAGACAAATTAAATTTGACAAAGCTTAATTGAGCAAGAAAAAAAGAAATAATTCATGAATCAAGCAGCCTCTAGAATCACAACAGATTCAGAGAAACTCCAGGGGTGCCTTGTGGCCAGAAAAAATGTATAGACAAAAAAAGGAAAGAAATCAGAAGTGAGGTACACAGCAACAGCTGAATTGGTGACAGGTTGGCATTTGACTTATTTGAACATAGTTTGAACACTCAGCGGTGTATGAGTAGTTGAAATATGGCTGCTGGGATTGACCAAGACTCAGCTATTGTTACAGGCACATACTCCTATGTTAGGTTTTCAATACTGGCTTCCTATTAAGTTAGGTTACAGTTCATCCACAAGAACTCAAATATAGGACTCAAATAACTCCTTCTCAGACCATTTTTAGTTTCTATTAACATATATAATACATATTATCTGTAATTCATATAATATATTATGCACATATTACACAATATACACATATTATATATGTTTATTTCATATATAGTGAATGCATATATAACATATATCAGTCTCTCAAGCTTCACAATCAGTCTCTGTATCCATGGGTTTTGCATCCATGAATTCAACCAACTGCAGATGAAAAGTATATTTTTTAAATTCTGCAAAGTTCCAAAAAGCAAAATTGAATTTGTTATGCACTGAGTACTATATTGAATTCATGTAAATATAGTTATGTGTAGTCATTGCACTAGGTATTATAAGTAATCTGGCAATGGTGTAGTATACCAAAGGATGTGCAAATACTATGCTATTTTATGTAAGGGTCTTGAGCATCTGCAGATTTTGGTATTTACAGGTGGTCCTGGAATACCACCTTGCAGATACTGAGGGGCAACTATACTTCTTTATCTTTCCCTGTTTTGCACTAAATCCTAAATTCAGATGTACCTTTGATTTACTTATCTATGTATCACTGCTTAGATTTGACATCTTTTCATTGACTTGATTCTCAAAAGTCTGTGGTAGCTTTATTTTTATAATTCCAATTCTTCCTGAAATTTTCAGTCAGATGTGATGAATCTTGATTTTATGATTGGTGTATTTCTCACCCCTTATGCTCCTCTCTTTGCACTCGTGTTCATATATTTAGGGAACGGCACAGTCATACTCTGCCTTTACCTTGGCTTCCTTTAATCTGCATGTGAGATGAATTATGGCCTCAACTGTCTACTTTGCTTGATCGTTTTGTCCAGTCTTGCATGGCTATTTCATGGTTTTTCTTCTACATAGGAACAAGTATGCATTTGACCAACCTCAATCAATCATTTTGTCATTTATTCAAACAACCGACCTGAGCTTTAAGTGGGATTTTAAGCTGGAAACTATCTCAAGGAGCTTGTTTTCAGCTGAGCTCTGTGAGACTCACTGGCAGGAAGTTAAGGTTCTGCATATTTCTGCTCCTTAATTAGGACATAAGGAGCATTTGGGAATTTTGTCACCATCTTCAACACCTAATTTGAATAAAAAAAAGCTGCAAGTCTTGTACTACAAAGAATAGCAATAAAAATAAACAAAAGATACACTGTTAAACTCAATTAAACTTTAATCACTTCATCCTCTCATAACATTTGCTGTCTATTGTGTCTAAGGGTAGATCCCTATAAGAAAGACTTCACGTACATAATAATAACCTTGATCTCCACAATCCTTAATCTTAACCCACACACTCCTTTCTATGGATTCCAAGTCTTTAGACAATACTAACTCTTTCAACCAATTTCCACTCAGAAAATCTTTGAATCCACCTATGACCTGTAAGCTGACTATCCTCCTTCACTTTAAGTTGCCTCACCTTTCTGAATCAAACCAGTGTACACATCACATTTATTGATTGACTTCTTATGTCTTCCTAAAACATATAAAGCCAAGCTATAACCCAACCACCCTGAGCACATGTTCTCAGCACCTCTTGAGACTGTCCCTTGGGTCATGGTCCCTCATAAAGGCTTAGAATAAACTTCTTTAAATATTTTACAGTTTGACTTTTTCATCCACATTGCAAACATGTGTTCTATTTTATTATGTTCTAAGACTCTGTGCTTTGTTAAAATCCTATAAAGGATGTTGATATTTTTGTTTTATCAGGTGATCTACTTGCTTGTGTTCAGCCACAAATTCCAACCAGCATTTTGTGGTTGTGGATACAAATAACAGTGATACTGGAATTTGTCTTCCATGTGTGCCAGTCTTGAGCCTGAAGTGTGGTATAACCCATGGTTCTGTTCTTAAAGTCTACGTTATACTTTAAAGGGTTAGACTCACAGATGCACAGCTTAGAGGTGAGCATATAAGTCAAGAAATCAAAATTTTCTAAACCCGTAATAAAAGAGTTAGGAGTGTCTGTTGGAATAAATAGCACTAAGGAGAAAATATTCAGTACTTGGCAATTAACTGGATGCAGGAGGAGTGAGTGTAAATAGGAATAATGGACAATTCTTAGGTTTATAACTTAAATGAGTTGACAGATGTGCCAGTACTTGCAGAAGAAAACCAAGAAAGAAGAAAGTGATACTGAGTTTGACTGGGGGTAGTCAAAACCATAGAAATCATAAGCTCACCTGGATGGAGAAAGAAAAATCTAGACTATTAAAAGGAGTAAGCTAACGATCAAATCTCAGAGTTCACCAGAATTTAGTAGATGAAGGAAGAAGAAAAATCTTGAAGCAGACCAGAGCATTTCATTAAAAGAGAAACAAAAACACAGGGATTTTCACTCTGGTGTGACTGGTTATCCAAGTCGGACCTTCCTATTGTAAACCTAGAGGCTCAAATGTAATTGATTTTTTTATCTGAATCAACTCCCAGTACTTAACACAGTGGTTGGTATATAGAAGCTTAATAAGCAATTATTACATGATTAAAAAAAAAAACTATTAGGTAGAAATTTATCAAAATAATAGGCTTTAGATAATATCAACTAAGTTCAACTTCAATTATAAGATAGATTCAGCTATGACTGAAATCAAAGTTCACAGTGTAGGTTATTTTCAGTAAATGCATCCTTATTCTATTTAGCCTGTATTGCCCCAAATCTCAGATTTTATAATGGATGGGCTTAGAGGGGACTGCCTGGATTTTTCTGATATTCTTTAGGCTGGGGTGAGGCTGCAACAAACACTTCTCCCTCAACCTACCGGGGACTCAGCATAAGACAGTACTGTAGGATAAGTGAGGCTGCTGTCTGCACTGCTTAATCACTGCAATTTATGTACCCATATGCTGAAGCTATAACAATAATTCTGCATTTAAATTTTCTTGTGACCGTAAAACAGAATGTCACAGGCAATGAAGACTTACAGTCCTGCAATTTCACAGGAAGAAAAAAAACTTTTGAGAGGTAAATTGGTATGGTAATTCAGGATATAATACAATCCTGAGCTATTCAATCTGCAGTTGTTTCCAAAACCTCACTTAGGCTCATCTTCCAGGATGGGCGTCCCTGATTCACTCAACCCATATTAAGTTAACATATTTTCCTGCTTGCAGAAAATATATAACAGGGCCAGGCACAGTGGCTCACGCCTGAAATCCCAGCACTTTGGGAAGCCAACATGGGTGGATTGCTTGATTAGGAGATCAAGGCCAGCCTGGGCAACATGGCAAAACCCTGTCTCCACAACAAAATACAAAAATTAGTTGGGCATAGTGGTACTCACCTGTAGTCCCAGCTACTCAGGAGTCTGAGGTGGGAGGATCGCTTGAGCCTGGGAGACAGAGGCTGCAGTGAGCCAAGATTGCACCACTGCACTCCAGCCTGGGTGACATAGTGAGATCCTGTTTCCCCATCTCCACCCCACACCAAAAAAGAAAATATGTAACAGACCAACTATCCATGGAGTTATTTATGGGAGCTTGATACTCCAGCAAAACAGAATTGTTAAACACAGCTAAAACAGTTGTTAAGCACAGTGTAAACATAGTCTAAAAGTCAGTCTGTTGATTATTTTCTTAGTTGAAAACTGGAAGGTTGGTTGTTACTTAATGCTGGTATATCTAATAGAAATGATACACTTTGAGTTGTGAAATATCTTTCTTTATTTAGGTATTTTAAAAAGGAATAATATACTATAAAAAAAGATGTTTCCCTGTACAGTGTTCTTCAAGAAAGCGTAAGTTTTAGAGTGAGACTAATGCAGACCGAATGTGAATTCCATCTCCACTGTATTAGTTACAGAGTGTGATCTTTAGCAAGTTACCTAGCCTCCCTGAGCCTCTCCTCAACTTCTAAATAAGAGAATAATAAAAAATAACTAGCCCACTTGGCTTCCCAATGGGGATGTGAGATAAGTACTATCTTAATATGCAAAAAAAGGTGTTCTAAAAATGTGAATGTCATTTCCTAGCAATTATTTTTCCTATAACCATGAATCTCTATGTCCTTGTTGCACATGCAGCTTAAAACATCATCTTCCAAACTGAGCAGTGTTGTTAGAAAACCCCATTAAGAGCAAACTGAAAAATACTTCCCACTCTGCTTTGGGGTGAGAGCTCTGTTTTAGCAAAGCATGATGTCGTTTCTTTTTCCTCCAAATGACATGCACTTCCCAAGTGTGTTGACTTTTATATGCCTAGTTTTATTTGCTGCCAGTTTTACTATTGCTGAAGGGACTGGTATCTAGGTCACACAAGCTTCTATTAATTGAATTTTAATAACATAGAATATTAAAGCAGTATTTTTTGTCCCATACAAATATCTGACATTTCAATTTATTAAGAACAGAACTTTAAGGATTGGTTTTAAAATGCATATCATTTGTATAATAAAGGTCACAAATATTTTTTTCTCCTACAAATAATATTTTTTAAAAAATTTAGACTATAAGGGACACTGTTCTTAAAATTACTTTATAAATATCTTGCCCCTAAGATGAAGAATATAAGCTGAACTCTACAGACAGGAATTTCCAGAGATCAGCTTGGTTTTGACCTTCATTTCTTCTATTCACTCCAAGTTTCACTGAACTACAATTTTGTGCCAAGCCCTGGACTAGGTGAAACATTTTCAGCAGAAGGGCTGATGATTCAGGACAGCCAGAAATCTGTTATTTTTTTTTTCCTCTGCTAATCAACCACAAATATTGATGAGGCTTGGTTTTCTCATATCTACAACAGTTAATACTATTAATCCCTAATTCACTGGGCTGAGTGTTATGAGGAACCAATGAAATAATGTGTGAGGACCTGATTTACAAACATGAATTTACCCTGAATATTTTGTCAGAATCCCCAAATAGACCACATCTTACAATTCCTAGGTTGTACATTTCAGTAGGTGAAAGTGGTTCTAGTTTCCAGAATTATGTAAAACATTGCGAGAAAAAATGCCATTTTATTTGTATAAGATATTTTTCAAATTACAGTTGGTTGGGTTCTTCATTCCCAAGAAAAATTTAGGAAAAAAGAAAAGACAAACAAAGTCCTCCCCCTTCCAATCCCACCACTCTCAGTTAATTACTGTTATCCCGTTGAGTAATTTCTCTTTATTTAGGTCTCCCTACTGAGTGTCACCCTGAGGAAAAGGACCCTTGTAGATAGATAAACTCCACTTTCCAACTTCAATCACCTGGCAGAGGCTGGTGGGAGCAGAGATTGAAGTCACAGAAAGATCAAGAATCTTCAAAACAGCAGAAGTTTGTATCATTTTTAATCTTTTTTTTCTAGTCCACGTTTACTGGTCAAGAAGCTTGCAATGGCATTAGAGGTTCAAGGTTCATTTCTGGATGCTGCTTACTCCTGCTGTGCTTCCACTCTCATATTAGGGGGATGATTATTCATTTCTAATTAGAATACTATTTTGTTTATTTATTTAATTATACTTTAAGTTCTAGGGTACATGTGCACAACGTGCAGGTTTCTTACATATGTATACATGTGTCATGTTGGTGTGCTGCACCTGTTAACTCGTCATTTATATTAGGTATATTGCCTAATGCTATCCCTCCCCCGCTACCCTCCACGACAGGCCGCAGTATGTGATGTTCTCCCAGCTGTGTCTAAGTGTTCTCATTGTTCAATTCCCAACTATCAGTGAGAACATGTGGTGTTTGGTTTTCTGTCCTCACGATAGTTTGCTCAGAATGCTAGTTTCTAGCTTCATCCATGTCCCTACAAAGGATATGAATTCATCCTTTTTTATGGCTGCATAGAATTCCATGGTGTATATGTGCCACATTTTCTTCATCCAGTCTATCATTGATGGACATTTGGGTTGGTTCCAAGTCTTTGCTATTGTGAATGGTGCCGCAAAAAACATACTTGTGCATGTGTCTTTATAGCAGCATGATTTATAATCCTTTGGGTATATGCCCAGTAATGGGATGGCTGGGTCAAATGGTATTTCTAATTCTAGATCCTTGAGGAATTGTCACACTGTCTTCCACAATGGTTGTACTAGTTTGCAGTTCCACTAACAGTGTAAAAGTGTTCCTATTTCTTCACATCCCCTCTAGCACCTGTTGTTTCCTGACTTTTAATGATCATCATTCTAACTGCTGTGAGATGGTATCTCCTGGTGGTTTTGATTTGCATTTCTCTGATGGCCAGTGATGATGAGCATTTTTTCATGTGTCTGTTGGCTGCATAAATGTCTTCTTTTGAGAAGAATCTGTTCATATCCTTTGCCCACATTTTGATGGGGTTGTTTGATTTTTTCTTGTAAATTTATTTAAGTTCTTTGTAGATTCTGGATATTAGCCCTTTGTCAGATGGATAGCTTGTAAAAATTTTCTCCCATTCTGTAGGTTGCCTGTTCACTCTGATGATAGTTTCTTTTGCTGTTCAGAAGCTCTTTAATTAGATCCCATTTGTCAATTTTGGCTTTTGTTGCTATTGCTTTTGGTGTTTTAGTCAAGAAGTCTTTGCCCATGCCTATGGCCTGAATGGTATTGCCTAGGTTATCTTCTAGGGTTTTTATGGTTTTAGGTCTAACATTTAAGTCTTTAATCCATCTTGAATTAATTTTTGTATAAGGTGTAAGGAAGGGATCTAGTTTCAGCTTTCTACATATGGCTAGCCATTTTTTCCTGGCACCATTTATTAAATAGGGAATCCTTTCCCCATTTCTTGTTTTTGTCAGGTTTGTCAAAGATCAGATGGTTATAGATGTGTGGTATTATTTCTGAGTGCTCTATTCTGTTCCATGGATACATGTCTCTGTTTTTGTACCAATACCATGCTGTTTTGATTACTGTAGTCTTGTAGTATATATGAAGTCAGGTATCGTGATGCCTCTAGCTTTGTTCTTTTGACTTAGGATCGTCTTGGCAATGCAGGCTCTTTTTTGGTTCCATATGAACTTTAAAGCAGTTTTTTTTTTCCAATTCTGTGAAGAAAGTCATTGGTAGCTTAATGGGGATGGCATTGAATCTGTAAATTACC
>NW_016808859.1:42949-65796 GCF_001698545.2 Rhinopithecus bieti | reverse complement strand
AGGTTGTTCAGTTTCCATGTAGTTGAGCAGTTTTGAGTGAGTTTCTTAATCCTGAGTTCTAGTTTGATCACACTGTGGTCTGAGAGACAGTTTGTTACAATTTCTGTTCTTTTACATTTGCTGAGGAGTGCTTTACTTCCAACTATGTGGTCAATTTTGGAATAAGTTTGATGTGGTGCTAAGAAGAATGTATATCCTGTTGATTTGGGGTGGTGAGTTCTGTAGATGTCTATTAGGTCCACTTGGTGCTGAGCTCAGTTCAGTTCCTGGATATCCTTGTTAACTTTCTGTCTTGTTGATCTGTGTAATGTTGACAGTGGGGTGTTAAAGTCTCCCATTATTATTGTGTGAGAGTCTAAGTCTCTTTGTAAGTCTCTAAGGACTTCCTTTAAGAATCTGGGTGCTCCTTTATTGGGTGTATATATATTTAGAATAGTTAGCTCTTCTTGTTGAATTGATCCCTTTGTCATTATGCAATGGACTTCTTTGTTTGATCTTTGTTGGTTTAAAGTCTGTTTTTATCAGACACTAGGATTGCAACCCCTGCTTTTTTGTTTGTTTTCCATTTGCTTGGTAGATCTTCCTCCATCCCTTCATTTTGAGCCTATGTGTATCTCTGCACATGAGATGGGTCTCCTGAATACAGCACACTGATGGATCTTGACTCTTTATCCAATTTGCCAGTCTGTGTCTTTTAATTGGAGAATTTAGCCCATTTACATTTGAAGTTAATATTGCTATGTGTGAATTTGATCCTGTCATTATGATATTAGCTGTCTATTTTGCTCGTTAGTTGATGCAGTTTCTTTCTAGCATTGATGGTCTTTACAATTTGGCATGTTTTTGCAGTGGCTGGTACTGGTTGTTCCTTTCCATGTTTAGTGCTTCCTCAGGAGCTCTTGTAAGGCAGGCCTAGTGGTGACAAAATCTTTCAACATTTCTTTGTCTGTAAATGATTTTATTTCTCCTTCACTTATGAGGTTTAGTTTGGCTGGATATGAAATTCTGCGTTGAAAATTATTTTCTTTAAGAATGTTGAAGATTGACCTCTACTCTCTTCTGGCTTGTAGAGTTTCTGCCAAGAAATCCGTTGTTAGTCTGATGGGCTTCCCTTTGTGGGTAACCTGACCTTTCTCTCTGGCTGCCCTTAACATTTTTTCCTTCATTTCAACTTTGGTGAATCTGACAATTACATGTCTTGGATGGAGTATCTCATCTCGAGAAGTATCTTTGTGATGTTCTCTGTATTTCCTAAATTTGAATGTTGGCCTGCCTTACTAGGTTGAGGAAATTCTCCTGGATAATATCCTGCAGAGTGTTTTCCAACTTGGTTCCATTCTACCCATCACTTTCAGGTACACCAGTGAGACATAGATTTGGTCTTTTCACATAGTCCCATATTTCTTGGAGGCTTTGTTCATTTCTTTTTATAGTTTTTTCTCTAAACTTCTCTTCTCACTTGATTTCATTCATTTGATCTTCAATCAATGATACCCTTTCTTCCACTTGATGAAATCAGCTACTGAAGCTGTGCATGCAGCACGTAGTTCTCGTGCCATGGTTTTCAGCTCCATCGGGTCATTTGAGGACTTCTCTACACTGTTTGTTCTAGTTAGCCATTCGTCTAATCTTTTTTCAAGTTTTTTAGCTTCTTTGCGATGGGTTCGAACATCCTCCTTTAGCTTGGAGAAGTTTACTATTACCAATCACCTGAAGCCTTCTTCTCTCAACTCGTCATAGTCATTCTCCTTCCAGCCTTGTTCCATTGCTGGCGAGGGGCTGCATTCCTTTGAAGGAGAAGAAGCGCTCTGATTTTTAGAATTTTCAGCTTTTCTGCTCTGGTTTCTCCCCATCTTTATGGTTTTATTTACCTTTGGTCTTTGGTGATGGTGATGTACAGATGGGGTTTTGGTGTGGATGTCCTTTCTGTTTGTTAGTTTTCCTTCTAACAGTCAGGACCCTCCACTGCAGGTCTGTTGGAGTTTGCTGGGGGTCCACTCCAGACCTTGTTTGCCTGGGTATCACCAGTGGAGGCTGCAGAACAGCAAATACTGCAGAATGGCAGATGTTGCTGCCTGATCCTTCCTCTGGAAGCTTTGTCTCAGAGGGGCACCCAGCCGTATGATGTGTCAGTCAGCCCCTACTGGGAGGTATCTCTCAGTTAGGCTGCTCGGGGTCAGGGACCCACTTGAGGAGGCAGTCTGTCCGTTCTCAGATCTCAAACTCTGTGCTGGGAGAACCACTACTCTCTTCAAAGCTGTCAGACAGGGACGTTTAAGTCTTCAGAAGTTTCTACTGCCTTTTGTTCAGCTATGCCCTGTCCCCAGAATTGGAGTCTACAGAGGCAGGCAGGCCTCCTTGAGCTGCGGTGGACTCCACCCAGTTCGAACTTCCTGGACACTTTGTTTACCTACTCAAGCCTCAGCAATGGTGGACGCCCCTTCCCCAGCCTCGCTGCTGCCTTGCAGTTGGATCTCAGACTGCTGTGCTATCAGTGAGCGAGGCTCTGTGGGGTGGGCATGGGACACTCTGAGCCAGGCACAGGATATAACCTCTTGGTATGCCATTTGCTAAGGCCATTGGAAAAGCGCAGTGTTAAGGTGGGAGTGTTCCGATTTTCCAGGTACCATTTGTCACAGCTTCCCTGTGCTAGGAAAGGGAATTCCCTGACCCCTTGTGCTTCCTGGGTGAGGTGATGCCCCCCCAACTCCATGATCCACTGGCTGCTCCCTCTGTCTGACAAGCCCCTGTGAGATGGACCTGGCACCTCAGTTGGAAGTCACCCATCTTCTGCATCACTCACTCTAGGAGCTGTAGACTAGAGCTGTTCCTATTCGGCCATCTTGGAACCTCCTTTAGAATACTATTTTAAACCTCCTCTCCAGAGCACCTTTCTTCCTCAGGGCTCAGGGGCAGTGACACTCCCAGACAGGATCCCAGACAGGACTCACCAGACAGGATACCCTGCTCCTAAAGCTACTCTCCATGCCCAACCTTTGCAAGGCACCTGCTGATTAGTCCACTTCTGCCTGCAGGTCTTAGGAGAGGACTCTCAGCCAGCAATGAAAGAGCCAGACACAGAGGAGAGGGAGAGACAGAACCCCAGGAGAGCATGAAGGCAGTGAGGGAAGGAGTGCCTGGCAGGCAGCAGCATGAAAATCAGCCCAGCGCACTACCTGCTGCCTCTCCTGCCCGGGCTGATCCTCAGCATCAGGTGAGTCCAGGAGCAGGAGTGACCTGAGCCCAGGAGTGCTGCCAGGGAGAGGTTGGTCCTACCATGGGCCACCAGTGAAGGCCAAGGATTAGTGTTTTAACTGCACGCATCTCCTGAGGCCTGGACCTTGGTAAAACAGGGACAGTTATTTGTCCCAGCTCCTTGTGGGAAATTTCAGAACCCCTCCAGTCAGAGACCAAACCTTTTTTATTTCAAAGGTACTTTGCCCTACAGTCCTAGTCATAGTGAGGAGATCACAGAGGTACAAAATAAAGAGGAAATGGGCAAAGAGGGAATTGTCACCAAGCATTGTCCTCACAATAAAGCTGTGTCAATCACAGTGATGCTTCACCCTCAGTGTCCTCTGTCTCAAGTGTAGGATTTTGGGATACTTGGAGCCAGAGAAAACCAATTGGCCTGGGGATGCTGACAGCATAAAACATCCTTGGGCTCCAGTGATCACTACTTTAGTGTCTCACTTTGATGAGGGAAAGTAAGCATTTCCATCTCGGTGTCTTCCAAGCTGAGGTCATTAAACAGCACAAAAGTGATTAAAAGTTAGAAGACAGTTTCACAATACTGATGTCGACACCTGGAGTTAGAAACAATTAAAATATTGATTTATTTCTTATTGGATGGGAATTTACTGAGGATTAATTTATGTACAATTAAATGTGTAAATTTTATGTGTACACTTAGTTGAGATTTGACAAGTGAATACACCATGTAAACATCAATTCAGTCAAAATTGATTGTATTTTCATCTTCTCCAGAAGGTTCCTTAGTAGTTATTTTAGTTAACTCTCCTCTTCCAAAAGAAAACAGAATATGTAAATGGGTCAGAGTGTAGTTTCTGGGTTATAGGATAGGTATTTGTGAAATTTTATTAGGAACTGTCAAACTATTTTTCAGTGGTTGTACCGTTTTTCACTCCAGATCAAACTGTTCCACATCCGCTACAATGCTAGATCTTTCTCTTATACCTTGTCTCTCAAGACTCGACAGTTCTATTAAGTGCAAGGTGTGAATCTTCTCATTGTGACTTTGCCCTCATGACAGATGATACTGAGCACTTATTATGTGTTTACAGATTTTGCTTATATCCATCTCTTAAATTTCATATTCAAGTCTTTTCCCAATGGTGTTAAATTGTTTGTCTTTTAATTATTGAATGGTTAGAGTTCTTTATATATTGTAGATAGAAGTCATTTATCAGATATATCATTTCTAAATATCTTCTATTGCTTCAGGATGACTTTGAAAAAGCAGAAGTTTTTAATTATGAATAAATTTAAATCTCTTTTCATGGTTAAAGCTGTTTGTTCCTTTTTTACTTTTTAAAAAGCAGTATCTACTGTAAGTCACAAAGACATTCTTCTATGCTTTTTTCTGAAAACTTCAGACATTTAGCCTTTACTTTCAGGTTTATGAGCCATCTCAAATTAATTTTTGGGAGTGATTTCATTATGGATCCATGCTAATTTTTTTCCTGTATATATATCAAGTTGTTTCATCACCATTTACTGCAAAGACTAACATTACCCCATTGATTTAATTGCACTACTTAATAGAAAATTAATTTGCATAGTGTGTGGGCACATTTCTGGAATATGGATTCTGTTCTATCGATCTATTTGTCTATTATTATGGTAAGACCATAAATTGTCTTGCTTAATGAAAATTTACAGTAAGTCTTGGCTGGAGTGTAGTAGCATGAACTTGGCTCACTGCAACCTCCACCTCCTGGGCTCAAGCGATCCTCCCACCTTAGCCTCCCAAGTAGCTGGGACCACAGGCATGCATCACTATGCTTGGCTAATTTTTGTATATTTTTGGCAGAGACAGGATTTTGCCATATTGTTCAGGATGGTCTCAAACGCCTGGGCTCAGGCAATCTACCTGTCTCAGCCTCCCACAGTACTGAGATTAGAGATGTGAGGAACCATGCTTGGCCAGTAAGTCATGGGATCAGAAAACGTAAATCCTTCTGCTTTGTTCTTCCTCTTTAAGATTATTTTGGCTGGCTAAGTATTTGGATTTCCATGTAAATCTTAGAAGCAACTTCTTAATTTCTATAAAATATTACCCTTGGATTTTTATTTGAATGGTATTGAATATATGCATAAACATGAGGGAATTGACAACCTAACAATTTTGAACCTTCCAATCAATTGACAGCTAACAATTTTGAACCTTTCAATCAATAGTTACTCCAGTTTTTAGTGGTGGCACAGTGCCTGGAAGGTGTTGTGCACTTGAAACTCTCCATTAAGAAAAGCTGGTTTAATGTTTTGCTTACTATTTGTTTTCTACTTTTTCATTAGTTGGTAACTATTACAAGATACTGAATGTTTAGAAAAATTAAGAAAAGACTACAATTGAGATTTTAAAATTTCAATATGGAACAATGTTTAAGGATACTGGTATAACAGAAATGGACTCTGGGAATCTGGAAAATACTTTAACCTTCATAATTGCTGAGTCCTCTCCACGCAAGGGAATGGAGAGGTGTCAGCAATTATTGAGGTTAAAGTCTTTTAGTACCTAAATTTATAGTACCTAAAATTTCATGACTATGGAATATTTTTTCTTTAAGATTCTTCCTTTTAATATTCTAAAATTTGCTACCGAGCTTAGAAAGTTATCATCTTAGGGAAAAGATGACAAATGAAAGAAAGTAAGACCATATATGAAAAATAGAGTTTATAAGCATCTGGGAAAAGTGAAACTTAGGAGGTGTATTTCCAGAAATGCGCTAATCTGGGAAATAAGTAAGTGACAAAGTCACATGTCATCTTCATGATTTTCTTAAGTACCAGCTTTGCCTTTATGTGTTTAACACAGATATATTATACATTTATATATGCATAACCATATATACATGCATCTAGATATGCACGTATAAGCATGTTTTCCCGATTACGTGGAGTTCAGAATAATATAGTAATTATAAACACATGTCCTTCAAAATTCAATCCTACTGACATCATACTTAGTAATATTCTGATTCTTTATGAGCATATTGTGAAGTAGATGCCATCTGTATTTAATAATTTGACTGTTTAATAAATCCTGAAATGAATGGATAAAAGTAAAATTTCCATGTAATTGACAATTTTCAGTTTTTAAATTTTTATATTGTTTTAATGAATTACTTATAAACCTTTTACAGTAAAAAAATAGAAAATTTGAGTTGTTTGTTCTTTCAATTAAAACCTTTTTGTTCCTCCACCATTGGTCATTTTAGACTGCAAATAAAACATCAAAACTATATTCAGGAAAAATAAAGACCTTGGATACTGGCACCAAGCCTCTGTATATTCTATAAAATCAGAAGGAGAAAACCTGGAATGATGGCTTCCACCTGGAGTGACCTCAGAATCACCTAGGGATCATAAAAAGTAAATATGCTTATGCAGATATCAACTGTGAATTACAAAATATAAAAATAACTTGTGGAGCTTAGATACACACACACACACACACGTAATTTTATTTATTTATTTATTTATTTATTTATTTATTTATTTATTTATTTATTTATTTCTGAGACAGGGTCTTGCTCTGTGGCCTAGGCTGGAGTGCAGTGGCGAGATCTCAGCTCACTGCAAGCTCCACCTCCTGGGTTCACGCCATTCTCCTGCCTCAGCTTCCCGAGTAGCTGGGACTACAGGCACCTGGCACTACGCCGGCTAATTTTTTGTAATTTTAGTAGAGACGGGGTTTCACCGTGTTAGCCAGGATGGTCTCAATCTCCTGATTGATCCATCAGGATCAATCCACCCGCCATTTCTTAAGATTATCCTCACTGAGTGACAATTATGCTAAGCCATTTTGGAAAGCAACATTTTAGACATTTTTTAAAATCTCAATTGATGTGCATACTTCTGTTTCATAAATTATTTGCTTGTGTGTATGGAGACACACTCAAATATACACCTGCTACAATGACAAATGTCAGGTAATAAATTTAGGGCCCAGTGGGTCATAAAGCAGGGTATAACTGCTAAGAGGAAATAAGAAGCACAGTACCCTGTTAAGTCTGTATCAAAAGCAAACATGCTTACCGGAACATGAAATAATATTGCTTAATGAGTATGTGAGGGAGTGGGATATGGAGAGCAAAGAATTCTACACTGACACAAGCTGAAGGTCATCTCAATGAACAATGTATTCATTGTGAATATTTTCATAAACACTAGGAGACATCATTATACTCTAAGTACAGATTGCATTGTAATTATGTCTGACTTGTTAAATGTGCTTATGAGTGCTTTATCCTCAAATGTACAGCTTAAAATTTTATTGGGAAGCATATTGTGAATACGAGGTGTCACTCTGGTTTTATGGGTCAGAAAATAGAGGTCCAGACTGTATGAGATTTGTCCAAGGCCATAGAGGAAAACCAGAACTAATTTTCACAATGCTCTTTATGTTCTACCATGGGATCATTCTGTGTAACATTACTCTTCTGCAATCAAAATATGTATGTAGTTGGAAAATATATTTAGAGTTATTCTCATCACTGTGGCATACAGTGCAATTTAGAAACAAATTATCTGACTTTACAGAATACCTACATAAAACAAAGCTAGGAGTTAACTTTCATTTGTTGCTTTCTATTTAGTTGGTCTATGAAACCTCAGCTGGCCTAAAATCATTCCAGGTCATTTTAGAAACCCAAACTAGAGAGGCATTAATAAATTGTCACCATTACAGCTGTTTTATTTCCAACATACAGCTATAACAACTCTTGCTGACGGTTTAGTTGGAGTGCAAAGTGATATTTTCGGTACATTTAAGAGCTATTTACTAAAATTATTTCTTGTGACATAGTTCACAGATTTTGCTTACATTCCTGACCTTTAAAATCCGTGTTGCCATTGTGTGAGATTGTTCAACAGGCAGCCTAGTATCTGACAAAGCTGATGGTAATAAACACATTCATGTTCAGTTTTAATACAAGGGGTATTGGAGTTTACATGTTTGTGCTTACTTCTCTTTAGGCAGAGAGATGCTGTTGTAAGAAAAGGGTGAGGTGAAAGGATTGGATCTCTCAACAACTTGACAAGATTGGAGGACTAGCTTGTGGTGGCGTCATGGAATTTTGACATCTGCTTCTCTTCTCATGATTTCTATTCATCTCCAGGGTTGTGCTTGTAAATGTGTTACCTTACAAGACAAAAGGAACTTTATAGATGGAATGAATTTTGGTAACTCCAAATTTTAAGGAAGAGATTTTCCTAGATTTGCCAAAAAAATCCAAGTGCAAGAATAATTCAGAGAAATGAAAACAAGAGATAAGAAAGAAGAGATGCTTCAGAAAGGTAAGGCAGGAGTCAGATTTGAAGTGTGTGAGGGATTTGACTTGATGTTGCTAGACTTGAATGGTTCCATTCTCGTCTAGGATTTGCAGAGATTTCCTGCTGACAGCCAGAAAACAAGGACCTCAATCCTACAACTATATGGAACTGAATTCTGACAAGAACTTGAAATAAGCCTGGAAACAGATTCTTCTCTCAAGCCTTCATCAGCCCTGCTGAAGTTGAGTTCAGCCCAGTGAAACCCATGGCAGAGAATCTCAAGTGAGCTACATAGTGCCCGGACTTGTTACCCCTAGCACTGTGAGATGGTACATTTTGTTACATTAAGTCACTCAATTTGTGGTAATTTGTTACAGCAATAATAGAAAATTATGAGGATCTTGCACATTTCTTTTAGAATGTGAATATTTCAGATGTTGGAGAAACTTTATCTCCTACACCAGGAGTCAGAAAACTACAACCTACTGACCAAATCCAACCAATTACCTGTTTCTGTACAGATGGAAACTAAAATTATTTTACATTTTAAAATAGTTTTAACAATCAAAAGAAACAATATTTGTGAAACATAGAAATTACATGAAATACAAATGTATGAATCCACAAAGTTTTATTCCAAAACAGTCACATCCATGTACCAAGAAGTCTACAACTGCTTTTCAGATACAATGGATGGGTTAAGTAGGTGTGACCAGGATCATATGGCCCACAAAGGTTAAAATACCACCAGAGCAGCTTTACCATGGTTCTCCCTACTCTTCCGTAAAAGTGCTTGGACATCCACAGAAGAAAGTCCACAACAGAGTGTAATTCATCTGTATCTACAGTCCTGAAAGGCTTTCCTCTTACTTAGAACTTTTAGACACTTGCTTTAAAATTTTAGCTGAATTTTGTTATCACTTTATATAGCATGACAGCGTTTACCTCAGGTAAGAAAATGCTCAGGTCATGTGTCTTCTTTTAGGCTCTGCCACTTCCCAGATTTTGAGTTAGAGGGTAGCCCTCTGACTTCAGCTTTTGTTGAGTTCAAGAAAATCATTCATTTACAGTTTTAAGTGTGGAAGTGATGCTCTTTCCAGCTCTCTACATCTCTGAACTGACACTAGATCCATCTTCAAAGAATGTTTATAGTTCAACCAAACTTTAGTAAGTACAGACATGAGAAGTATTTATTATTAATATTATTTATCATTGACAAATAATAATCATATGCATTAATGGTGCAAAATATGATGTCTTGATATACGTATTTACACAATGAAATACTATTCAACCTCAAAAGAAGAAAATTCTGTCATTTGCAACAACAAAGATGAACCTAGAGGACTTTGTGGTAAGTGAAATAAGCTAAACACGAAGACCATATAATCTCATTGATATGTGGAGAAGTATTTTCTGTCTGTCTCTAAACTCTAAATAATGATGATATGAGAACATTACTCACAATATGTATTGAGCTCATAACTGATTTAGTTAGAAAATGAATAGCTCTGTAGCTTTAAAACAAAATCCTTAAATTCTAGAATTTCTAATCTGGGTGTGAGGATTTTGACATTTTGTGTATATTATCAGAAAGTGAGCAACTATGAAGTACACCTGTGAAGAGTTACACCTTACATAACAGTAATCAGTTTTAAACTTTTAGTGAAAGAAAATGTTTGGAAATAGTACTGCTATCAATTAGAAGAACAGAATTGAGAATGAATGAAAATAATACTCACAACTATGATGGCATCTTATGGTGGTTCCAAAGCAGTCCTTGCCAAAACATTTGAGTGGGAATTCTGTTTTCCTGTTTAAGAGAAGCACAGAAATATGCAGGTTTTGAAGGTATTGAACTTGCAGGAATAATTTCCAAGTAATGACAAATTTTCATAAGCTCATAAATAATGTCACTAAAGATTAATCTTATCACAGAAAAGGGATGAGGGATATATGGTCTTGTCTTCACATAAGCTTTCCTGTTTGTATTGCCAATCATCTCTTTTTTAGAGGGGACATAATAAAAAAAATGTGTTTCGTCAAGTAATATGAGTAGTGTCCCACTGTGTTTGAGAAGTGGAAATATTTTGGAGTGAGATTTAATGGATCTATCAGTTAGGAAAGAGATAAATCTACTCAAAAGAGATAACGTAAAGCTACATTTTGTTTTCGTATGAGTCACACTTAGTTTGGTGCAGACCTCAAACATTTAGGTCCCAGAAAGTTGATATTGGTTAGAGGGCCCTGAGGTACCTAAGGGTGAGCAGAGAGAAGGATAAGAGTTCTTGCTAACAAAAGTCATGAGAATTCACAATATAAATTAGAAGTAAAAGAAGTGAAATTAATCATTGATAAGAAGAGGTGGAAATATGGTATGGATTGGTCAGTGTATTACCTCACAATAGGAAAATTTTCATTGTTACTTTTAGTTAGAAGATCATCATTATTCTTTTGAATATATCAAAACATGTTAATATTTTGTGTCTAAAGGTTTATTATGCTCTTCACAAGGGTTATTTTATTGTATTACCAGAAAACCCTCATGAGGTAGATTTCTTGATTTTGTTTTACAGAAGTGGAAAACAATGCTTAGCAGATAACAATTTTCAGGATGTAACACAGCTGGTTAGTGCATAGTCAGCATCATATGTATATAGTCTGAGATCTTTACTAACTCCAAGGTGAATGTTAAATTGAAGAAAGGAGAGTGGGAAGAAATCTCAGGAATTTTCCAGCACATATTGATATTTAACTATCTGTTATCTTAAATGGAGAACATCTATGTAGTTCTTGGACAATTTATTTCAGGGGTCTCCAACCCCTTTGCCATGGAATGACACTTGTACATGGTCTATTCAGAACTAGGTCACACAGCAGGAGATGAGCAGTAGGCAAGCAAGTGAAGCTTCATCTGTACTTACAGCCACTCCCCATCACTCAAATTACCACCTGAGCTCTGTCTCCTGTCAGATCTGCTGTGGCATTAGATTCTCATAGGAATGGGAACCTTATTGTGAACTGCACATGCAAGGAACCCACATTGTCCATACCTTATGAGAATCTAATGCCAGATGATCTGTCACTGTCCCTGTCACCCCAAAATGGGGCCATCCAGTTCCAGTAAAACAAGCTCAGGGCTCCCACTGATTCTATATTATGGTGAGTTGTATAATTATTTCATTATGTATTACAATGTAATAATAATAGAAATGAAGTGCACAACAAACGTAATGCACTTGACCCATCCCTAAACCATCTCCCCTACCGCCTAGTACAAGGAAAATTGTCTTCCATGTAACTGGTCCCTGTTGCCAAAAGGTTGAGGACTGCTAATTTATACCATATCCCTGCTGAGTAAGGAGAAAGTACTATTCAAAGAAGTTGCATTTAAACTGGGCATTTGGAATAAATTTGTTTCTGAAATGAATTAAATAACAATTGATATGTTATTCTTAAGAACTATGAGTTTTCTAGGCTTTTAAAATGAAGGAAGTTGATGGTTGTAACCCTGTGCCTTTTGTTTAACAGTTTTTTTTTTTTTTTTTTTTTTTTTTTTTTTTTTACAAGGGCTGGTGATAAAATTCGGGCGAGGAATGTGGCGACCAGCCAGCCTAACCCATGGTTGGTTGAGATGGTAGAATTTCCAAAAATAGAGTATATGTATCAATCCGCCTACCTATGCAGGAGTTCACTCAGAGAATGACTCAGAATGACAAGCAGATAACCTAAGTACTTATACTTAGATATATTGTAATTATTAATGGTACAATTACATATCACAACCCATTTTCTACAATAATTTAAGAAGACAAACTCTTCTGCAAAATATACGATTCCAACCCTTGACAAACAGATGAATGAATAATATATATATGTATGTGTATAAATATTTTAATCTAAGTAATAATCTTAGATATATATTTTTTACAGAGAACCGGGCTAAATTAGAATCCACAAAGAAACCTGATTCGAATAGCTAATCCCATTAAGCCGAAGCAACGAACCAAACCAAGATTTTTCTAACAGGTTGAAATGGCAGAACTACCCAAGATTTAAATATATGTGAATAACAGATGTTTATAAATTTTACTGCAAGTTAAACACATACAGAAAATGCCATGGGAGAAGCATTGAACTATTTTCTATAACAATTACTTAAGCGAAAATTATCTTCACTGCACCCACATCCTTAAATTCCATAACAAATTTTATTTAAACCTTATTTAACCTTCATGTCAAATTTAAAAATTCTTATCATGAATAATCTATAATTTTATAAGCTTAATGTCCAAAAGCTACTCTTTAGTCACGGTTTTGGTTCAGATTGCTGGAATTTTTTTTATTTTTCTAAAAGAAAGCAAATTCATGATTCCTCTCATCTAATTAAATGTAACATGGAAGATACACAAATAAAGCCTCTGGGGCATATTATTTATATGGGAACTTCTCAAAAGTGAACCAGATCAAGCTCCTCAACTATCTTAAAGGACTTTCAGGGTGGTTGACAGAGTCCCCTTAGGCTTCTAAATAGTCTGTGGTCAGTTCATTTAATAGCCTGGCACTTGTACGTTGATTAGACATGATTGTAAAAATCTGCCTGATTATTGGCATTCCAATAGTTACTCTAATCTCAATACAGAGTTGTAAGATGGACTATCTTTCTTTTATATTACGACCACCTGTGGGGCAGTTCAAATAGTGAGAGTAGCAATCGAAGTATAGATATGAGTTAAGTAAGTAGGGAGCTATGTACACTACGAGCTTCGTAATCAGTCCTTTAGACGTAAGAACGGCTGCTTGGGTTTTTCCATTTGTATTTACAGGACTTGATGCCACTCCAGAATAAATCATAATAAGTTTAAACAGGAATTATAATTACGGCCAAAACTGTCTTAAGATTGTTGTGAACTTGAAGGAAGGAATGAATGCATTCCAAAGTCATGATCTACTATGCCTATTCCCCAATTATTCAAGAATAGATGTAATTCAGTCTTTCAGGGGTTACTCAGAGAATGAAGCTCAAATGGACAAACAGATAACCTTAAAGATCCAATCTAAGGAAACCTCCATTATTTAGAGTTCATCCCATTTCTCTCTCTTTTCTTTCTCTTTGCTCTGTCTCTATCTTACATAAAAAAAAACACACACACACACACTCAAACACCACCCACATGCACACTCTCACTTTCTAGTTTCCTTCAATCATTCAGAAAATATTATTCTGAAAGGATCTTCCTGCCAACTCCTTAGTTCTATAACTCCATCCCTTCCAATAGAAAGTTTATTTCATTGTTTTCTAAGATTTTTTTGAAACGTGTATTACATGTTAAATTTCCTTGATCCAAATTATCTATAGAACCTTATAGACAGTGAGAATCTCTCAAGTATACACTTGTTTACATTTAATCTGATAAACATCTTTTCAGCTAAAGAAATCAAAGTTTTCCAATATTTAATTTTTGTCATAACCTTACATGTCCTATTATTTGGAAAGTCCAGCGACATTAATAAATATGATTCTTTCTTTTTAAAGTAACATATTTTTGTTTTGCAGAATATATATTTATGTATAGTAAGATTTTAGAAAATACAAAAAGATTTTAGAAAGAGAAGCTTTTCGCAATCTCACCACTCCTAAAGCTATTAGAAATTTTTTAAGCTGTTCTCCCCCAAAATGGGATCACTTTTAGTAACTCTTAAAATGCTTTGTGAATAAATGAATGTATGTTAATTCACTTATATGTTTGTAAAATTATCAAAATAAGTCAAGTGCTGAAGGTAGATTAAATAAAGGACCACTTGATTGTGAAATGTATAATTCAGATTTAACAGGCTTCCACATTGCAGAGGGTGGTAATGAGACTCAGTCTATCAGGCTAGTACATTTGGATTGACAATTTAGTTCCAAATTAGAATCCTGATTGCCAGTAATCTCAGGCAAATGAACCTTATGGAAAACAATATTATCTTAATTGAGGTTCTACCTAATCTCTCTGGAAAATTTTTCAGTGAACTTAGTTTTCAGTATATGAGTACTTCATAACTTTATAATATACTAACATTGACCTTATTTAAATATTTGTAATCACGGAGCTTTGAAACAGTAGGGGATAGAGCCTGAGATCTAAGAGAAAATGTTAGTTATATGTGTTTTTATTTAAAACATTTCTTAATGTATTCCCATTATGTGAAACTGCACCCAAAGAGTCATAGGTTAAATGAGTCATACAGTAAAGAGCTGCATTTATGTTCCTTATCTTTTATTTCATGAATCAGTCAGAAATTAATTTTACCAAAAACAAGAATGTTCAACAATGCTAGTATGTGATGAGTCTACTTCTCAAATTAATTATCACGAACACTGAAAGTGCTTCAGGCATACAACTGCCTAGTTCAATAATTTCCTGGCTACTAATAAAAATGTTCAATGTATTTTATTAGGAAAAGTAATACATTAATATATTTTAAAGTAAAATATGGTTTTACTGTCTTGCATATTGCAATTCAAGTCATAACTGCTGGTGTCTCATGAGAGTCAGTCACCCAAGGTAAGATAATGTGATAGATGTAATCAGAATGGTTTGCTTATAAGGATGACATGTCCTCTTGAGAATTTAAGCTTTGGTGAAATATGTTGGTAGTAAGCACTTCCCTTACAGATAAAACTTTTCTTTAAAATATTCTAACTGTGTACATTTCTAGTTGAAAATAGACAAGTTGAAATGTTTTCTATTTAGAAAGTTTGTTTTCTTTCTAATGTCAAGTTTAAATGTATTATCTAAAGTTTTGCAATAGTAGTTCAAATAGTAAATCATTCTTTAAATTCCACTGTAAACTAAAATATGATACTTTTATTAAGGAAGGCAACCTATCCTCAAAAAGTATGCATTCTAAATCTATTCTGATAATTTACAAGACTAAATTGCCATATCTGAATGAGCTAAAGTTATGTAAGTTATGGGACAGACAAAATTAATGAGTCTTGAATAAAACTTCAGGTTCTTCCAAAAGCATGCTCTGGAAAATTCTGTACTTGCTTTTGTGACATAAGTTAGTGAAGAACCAATGAAGTAATGATATGAGTTAACTAGTATCTAATACACATGGCCAGACCTATTTTATCCTACAAATTTGCTTTTGCAATGTTCTATAAATACCTTTTTTCTTTCTATGCATTACTGTAATGAAGCACCAAAACCAAAATTACATGTACATTTCCAAATGCTAAGGGTGAATTACAATATACAACTTTACACAATTCATTTTAATCAGAGGACGAACACAGTTAAACGGAAAAGATCTTTCACTGTTCACATGTTATCTGTTTCTCTTTATGCTTCATAAAGCAAACATTCTACGAAGCACTCTTCTTTCTTCAGGGTTCTAATGCTAATACATTAGCACAATCAGTTAGACAGCTCTTGACATAAAGAGAAAAAATACACAAGTATATATTACCTATCTCTCTTATACTAACAAAGCATTTTAAAGTGAACCTGAATAAAGTAATTCACTGCCTAGAATTCTACGGTATTTGCAGAAACTGTTTATCTGGAAAAATTATTATATATGACAAAAGCAAAGGAGAGTTATCAACTTTATTTATTGGATATATTTTTATCCGTTCAAAAGGAAAACATATAAAACTAGAATCAAATTTAGGAAATATCAACTACATCTTTTCCTTATTTTGATGTCTATGTTTCCTCTTTTGACTATGCCCCATTTGAGCTTAATAATGATTTCATGCTTAATGCATTTTTAGTAATTCTTTCAACATAGGTAGTTATTACCAGCATTTATAACAGTTATCAACAGTAATTTTAACGTTTAGGAGCTCATAATTAATACTTCACTGCAGTCTTGAACTCGTGACCTCAGCTTTCCAAAATGCTACTAGGATTACAAGAGCATGCCACCATGCCCTAATTTCACATTCATAACTTGCCAAAATTAAAGTTATTGGGATGTATTTTTATCTTTTTAATTACATGAAGATGGAAATTTCAGATCATCAAGAGACAGAGTGTCACAGAATCCTTAGGGTGTTGCTTCACAACTGGTAACCTCTAGGGCTGGTGGTGCCTCTGCTTGAGTTTTACTCACACTGGTTGACTTGTTCAGCCCACTCAGCCCAGCAGACTGCACTTGGCTTATGCTTCTGGTCCGGATCCCACGTCTGCTAAAGGGCAAGCCAGGCACAGAGCAGCAAAGGGTGTGTGAGCAAGCGAGCATGGGTCTGGCTACTGTGCTCAGCCAGGAATGCTCTTTTCTGTGGCGGGGGAACAGCTCCAGGCACCAGCACAAGTGCCAGCTCCATGCAAGGCTGCGGCTGGACCAGACTTACAACAAGCAGCTTCCACTGGGGGCACCAGCATCTGGATAAAGGGAATGCAGTGGCACTTGAAAGCTCAGAGACACCAGGAACCCCAGAGCCCCAAAGAGGGTATTACAGCATGGTACATTCCTGGCTTGGGGAGCCCTGAGGTCTGGGATCCCAGAAGGTGGACACCTCTTCTCTCCTCAACATTTGCAGCATGGCAAGTGTTGGGACATGTTTCAGCCCAGTTGTCTAACAGCTTTTTCAGTCCCACCACACAACTCTGGCCCACAGCTCCTGGGCTGGCCTGACCCCACTGTTGCTTCCCATTGCATGGGCCAGTTGCCTGGTGCCAGCAAAGAGTGAGAGGGCTATAGGTTTACAGCAGCTCTGCCTGGGGAAATTCTAAGGTCTGGGCCCCCAAAAGGGTTGCCACTCTTCACTCCCAAGGTCTGGGAGCATGTCATCACCTGCAGCTTAGCGAGCTGGCCAGGAACATGATACAGCTCCTTTTGCTCCCATCATTCGGCGGGCCCCAAGTTCTTGTCCCATGTTCAGGAAGAGTGAAGTTACACAGACAACTGGAGGATGAGAAGAGCTTTATTGGGTGTCCAAACAGCTATTAGAAGAGAGACGACCCAAAGTGGATAGCTCCTATCTGCAGGCAGTTAATCACAGGAGCCTAGAGGAGACCTGAAATATATAGCTCATATCCTCAGGAAGGTAGTCCCAGTGAGTGCCTGAGTTGGCTGAGTCTGGGGTTTTTATGGACTCAGAATAGAGGAAGTGTTGGTCCATGAGTGGCCATGGGTGGGCCTAAAAAAGCACCATTTAACTGACCAAAGTCATAAGGAATTTCTCACTCCAGATTGCTGACTTCACCCAGAACTGGAAGTTCAGCCCGCAGGTTTCAGACCATCTTTGGCTTTAAGGTGGAGGTTCACCAGGTACCCACCCCTTCCCACCCAGGGACCTGTCTGCCTCTTGCCTGCCAACAACATACTGTCTGTGGTGCCCATGCTGCCACAATGAGAGGTTCCTGCAGGCCCATGCTGAGCCACTATGAGCCCCCTGACCTCCCTTTTGTACTCATTGGAGCCCAAAGTTTGGAGGGGACCCAGGCAGCAAGGGCTGGTGTGTCAGTGCTGCCCCAAGTGCATACATACCCAGCCATGTCATGACAGCACCCAGGCTTGGTCACAGCTTTGCTCTGCACGAGGGTGGGTGCCAGGACAGGTCAGAGAGGAGGCGTAGGCACTTCTGAGCTTGTGGAAGCAGGGAGCTTCCTGGGCTCCTGAGAGTGCAGGGATACCCAGGTCCAGAGCTGTGGCTGGGCAGTTATAGCTGTACCCAGGAGCAAGGGGCTCCCACCCCACCAACTCAGTAAGGATGGGGCTCCCACTTGAATCTGCTTTTCCCAGCCCAGTTCCCAGAGCATGCAGCCCCGGCCATGCCTCCCCTGCTACAACTGGCATCCTTGTAGCAGCTGCTCCAGATTGGCTGCTACCACCATCAAGAGGACAAACAATGAAAATAGTCCCCTGTCTTTTTTCCCTCCTTAAATCCAAGTCCAAACAATATTCAACTATTACCTTGGTAATCTCAACCACCACCTTGTCAACAATTTTATTGACTGCATTTTCCCTTCCCCAGTGAACGTTAAGCTCCATGAAGGCAGGGACCATAACTGTATGTAGGCCTATTTATAGCAAGGCTAATATTAGCTTATTTAGTATCAGGAATCAGTTGGCATAGGCTTATAAAAGTATACTTAATTATATACAAATTCCAAAGCTTATTTACTGGGAATTTATTGCTCTTTCTCACTAAGGTAGCATAATTTTCCACCAAATGAAACAAAACAGGAATAATCTTTATGAAACCAGCCTAGAATAAAAGGTTAGGTGGTCACATTTTAATATATATAGTTTGTTAAAGACGATTTATTAGTAAATAAATCCCATGTACTATTTGGACAAATTTGAAATGTATTCTGTTACCAAAGTATACAATGCTTTAGTCATATTATGAACAGGATCTTTTAGCAAACTCCTAGCAAAAATCTCTACTTTTTCTTCATAATTTTTACAATCTTCTAGATATCGTTGGAAAGAAACTAAGTTTTACTTTTATCTGTCTGAGTTTAAAATAAAACATTTATTTAACAGATTACATTTTTCTTTTGTTGCTGAAGTCTTTGTATAAATGGTTTAACTATACCTGGAATTTTTACATACATAGTAAAAATAACTTTTTTCTCTCTTCTTTGACTGCAAATTATACATTTGCTAAGGGAAAACTGAAAAAGAATTCCAATTGAGTTTCAAATATTTCAAGAAATTTATAGTATGCTCTGAAATAGTATAAATGATACTGAATATACATGAATTAAAATGACATAGATATTATTTTAAAACATAAAACAAGCAGAATAAATCCTCTATAATTTGTTAAGTTATAAGATGAATAAGTTCTGAGAATCTAATGTGAAGCATGGAGACTGTAGTTAATACTCTATTATATAATTGAAAATCACTAAAAGAATATATCTTACATGTTCTCACCACTAAAAAGAAAATGAAAAGTTTTTTAAAAGGTTAAACATATTTTAAAAAGAAAGAACATTTTCATGGTGCATTTAGACTTACCGTAAATGAACACAAAGTTTCCAGGTCAAGAGTTATGACATGGACATATTAACCTAACCAGTAATGTCAATATGTGTAAGTGTAAGAATAAGTGGAAAAGGGAAATTTTTCTAGGAGTCTGATATGGTTTGGCTGTGTCACTACCCAAATTTCATCTTGAATTATAACTCCCACAATTCCCACATGTCATGAGAGGAACCCAGTGGTGTGAAAACAGACTAATACTATAAATTAGTACCAGTAGAGTGGGGCACTGCTGAAACAATACCCAGAAATGTGGAAGCCACTTTGGAACTGGGTAACAGCAGAGGTTGGGATAGTTTGGGGGGCTTCAGAAGAAGACAGGAAAATATGGGAAAGTTTGCAACTCCCAAGAGACTTGTTGAATGGCTTTGGCCAAAATGCTGATAATGACATGGACAATGAAATCCAGGTTGAGGTGTCTCAGATAGAGATGAGTAACTTGTTGGGAACTGGAGCAAAGATGACTCTTATTAGGTTTTAGTAAAGAGACTGGCAGCATTTTGCCCCTGCCCAAGAGATTTTGGAACATTGAACTTCAGAGACATGATTTAGGGTATCTGGCATAATAAATTTCTAAGCAGCAAAGCACTCAATATGTGACTTGGGTGCTGTTAAGGGCATTTAGTTTTATAAGGGAAACAGAGCATAACCATTCAGAAAATTTGCAGCCTGAAAATGTGATAGAAAAGAAAATACCATTTCTGAGGAAAAATTCATGGAAGCTGCAGAAATTTGCATAAGTAATGAGGCATCAAATGTTAATCCCCAAGACAATGAAAAAATGCCTCCAGGGCATGTCAGAAGTCTTCATGGCAGCCCCTCCCACAACAGCCCCAGAGGCTTAGAAGGAAAAGATAGTTTCATGGGCAAGGCCCAGGGTCTCCATGCTGTGTGTCCTGCATCCCAGCCACTCCAGCTGTGACTGAGAGGGGCCAACAGGGACCAATGTAGAGCTTGGATTATGTCCTCAGTTGGTGCCTTGGCAGCTTCCATGTGGTGTTGAGCCTGTGAGTGTGCAGAAGTCAATAACTGAGATCTAGAAACCTCTGCCTAGATTTCAGAAGATGTATGGAAACACCTGGATGCCCAGGCAGAAGTTTGTTGTAGGAGTGGGGCCCTCATGGAAAACCTCTGCTAGGGCAGTGCAGAAGGGAAATGTGGGGTTGGAGCCCCCACACAGAGTACCCACTGAGGCAGTGCCTAGTGGAACTGTGAGAAGAGGGCCATTGCCATCCTCCAGACCCCAGAAAGGTAGATCCATTGACAGCTTGCACCACTCAACTGGAAAAACCTCTGACACTCAATGCCAGCCTGTGAAAGCATCCAGGAGGGAAGCTGTACCCTTGGAGCTGCCCAAGACCATGGGAATCCACCTCTTGCATCAGCATGATCTGGAAGTGAGATATGGAGTCAGATAATTTTGGAGCATTAAGATTAAGTTCCACTGGATTTTGGACATTCATAGGGCCTGTAGCCCTTTTGTTATGGCCAATTTCTTCTATTTGGAATGAGTGTACTTTCCCAATGCCTGTATCCTCATTGTATCTCGGAAGTAACTAACTTGCCCTTGATTTTACAGGCTCCTGGATGGAAGGGACTTGCCTTGTCTCAGATGAGACTTTGGATGGTGGACTTTTAAGTTAATGTTGAAATGCATTAAGAATTTTGGGGACTGTTGAGAAGGAAAGCATGATTGGTTTTGAAATGTGAGGAAGTGAAATTTGGGAGGGGTCGGGGCTGAATGATATGGTTTGTCTGTGGCCCCACCCAAATGTCTTCTTGAATTGTAACTCCCACAATTCCCATGTGTTATGGAAGGAACCCAGTGGGAGGTAACTGAATCATGTGGGCAGGTCTATCCCATGCTGTTCTCATGACAGTGAATAAGTCTCACAAAATCTGATGGTTATAAAAATGGAAGTTTCCCTACACAAGCACTGTCTCTTTGTCTGCTGCCATCCATGTAAGATGTGACTTGCTCCTCCTTGTCTTTCACTATGATTGTGATGCTTGCCCAGCCACATGGAACTCTACATCCATTAAAACTCTTTCTTTTGTAAATTGTCCAGTCTTCAAAGTATCTTTATCAGTAGTATGAAACCGGACTAATACAGAGTCTTTAAAAGGGCAGATCAAATAACAAAAACTTACCAGAATCTCTTTCATAGGATTTTGCTATTGTAACTAATGGCATACTATATACTCATCCACCCATTCATCCATCCATCCATTAAGCAGATATTTATTAAGCATCTTCTATATGCAAAGCACTACTTTAGGACCTGGGGATATATAGGTGAGATACATAGGCCACTTTCTTTCTATTGACTCTAAATATGTAAACAAATAAACATGTAATTACAGATTATGTTAAGTGACATGAGAGAGATAAATAAGGTGGTGAGATAGAGAGTAACTGGAGGAATGTATTTGCAAATATTTGGTAACTAAGGGCTAAAACTGTGGAAGTTGTAGATGTTAAACTTGTATGATTCAAATTTCTTCTGTCTGGTAGCAAAGATAATCCTGAAGTTCATGGTTTATTTTCTGAAAGACATTAACTTATTTTGTATGTAGAAAACTTAGTCCTGTTTAAAGAAAAACCCATTCCTCAAAATGTTCTTGGAGAATAGTTTTATCTTCTTATTGGTTTCCTCATTAATTACTGAGTTGAATAAAATCTTTGACACATTTTTAAATAATTACAACTAATATACATGATAATGAATCAACCACATAAGCCAAGAACTACAACTATTTCTCCCAATGAATCATGCAGAATTACTTTTTTGAATGAATTTGACCAAAAAATGGCACAGTACAAAGAGGAAAAATACTTCTAAATACAGTTAATCAAGAAATCAATCATGTTAAATTACATGTTAATCATACAGAACAATTATTTGAGTTGTTAAATATTAACACTTTGTAATGAATTTTGGGTCTTCTGTGGTTTCTTAGATAGATAAATGAAAGGAAAATAACTACTTGAACTTTTATATAACATCAGAAGAAAATGATGGCTTTGATTAAATAAAACTATCCTAAGAGCAATGAATTAATGTATCTGAGAATACATAAGACTTCATGCTTTTGATTTGTATTTCTTCAATTTCATAGACTATTTAAAATGACCTCTTAAAATCTTTGATAAAAGTACTGTGGTAATTGATTTTTAAGTCATTGTTTATTGGAGTAAATGTAATTGCTATTTAAATTGGCATCACTTCTGCAGTTACAGAACTTTGTTTTAAAATATTATAACATTATTTATTAATAAGATTAGAAGGCTGAGATTGTATTAACTAATTTATTTTTCAATTACCCCCCCCCCC
>NW_016808859.1:31596-38215 GCF_001698545.2 Rhinopithecus bieti | reverse complement strand
AAAAAAAAAAAAAAAAAAAAAAGAAATCCAAGAAGCTGCAATGCTTTTCGTGACTTAGTCTCATTAAACACTTACTTTACTTCTTCCATAGTCAGAAATCTACCCCTACTCAACAGACAGAACATAGACATCATCTCCCTATGAAAGAACTGTCAAAGTTACTTGGTAAGAAGAGTATGTGAGTTGAGAGATCCTTGTATTCATTTTCTTTTAAATAAAGTTTACCACATATACTCATTTGTATGTTTGAAGAGTCGACAACCCACTAAGTATATGTGTACATTATAAGCTATTATATAAATAAATTTTACTTTTATATATTACAAAGCAATATACATTACAGAAAATACAGGTGTATTAAGAAAAAGAAATTAAGAAGTACTTCCACATCTCACTCACCCAGAGACAATGAGTGTTACACATTTTTGGGCATATTCGTTCAATCTCTTCTCTGTATACTCAGATACATGCCTAGAAGACACAGGGATATATCTATATGATACACACACATGCACACTCATACACACACACATGCATATGCACACGTGTGCCCGTGCACACATGAGTATCTATTTGAGTCAGGTTCATGATCTTTCATCATTCTTCCTATCTGCCATCAGAGCCAAGCATATGGAATCTACTGGTGTCCAGCACATCCCCTACATTTTAGTTATAGCCATCACAATCCATAAAATTTGTAGGATTTAGTTGACCATGGAAAAAACTAATGCTCTCCATCTACTTATTATTAATGTTCTTCTTATTTTCTTGCCTTTACTGCTAAATTTTTAAATTCACAATTAGCACACATACTGACAGGAGGGCCTTTGGACAGTTATAACTTGCTAGTTATGTATGTAATATGTATATAAACCTGAAATAGGTTTAAGAGAGATTGCAGGGAGAACAACTGAAATAAAATCATAAAGACAAGTTTTTTAAAATGTGAAGAATCATGGAAAAAACTAATGCTCTCCATCTACTTATTATTAATGTTCTTCTTATTTTCTTGCCTTTACTGCTAAATTTTTAAATTCACAATTAGCACACATACTGACAGGAGGGCCTTTGGACAGTTATAACTTGCTAGTTATGTATGTAATATGTATATAAACCTGAAATAGGTTTAAGAGAGATTGCAGGGAGAACAACTGAAATAAAAATCATAAAGACAAGTTTTTTAAAATGTGAAGAATTTTTTTTTTTTTTTTTTTGAGACGGAGTCTCACTCTGTCGCCCAAGCTGGAGTGCAGTGGCCCGATCTCGGCTCACTGCAAGCTCCGCCTCCCGGGTTCACGGCATTCTCCTGCCTCAGCCTCCCGAGTAGCTGGGACTACAGGCACCCACCACCACGCCCGGCTAATTTTGTTTCGATGTTTTAGTAGAGACGGGGTTTCACAGTGTTGGCCAGGATGGCCTCAATCTCCTGACCTTGTGATCCACTCACCTTGGCCTCCCAAAGTGCTGGGATTACAGATGTGAGCCACCTCGCCCGACCAAGAATTTTTTTAATGAGGTAATGTATTTGATTTCCAATGAGAATGACTCCATAGAGAGTGAAGAACTATGATATGGTAGACAGATGGTAAAAGTACTGGAGAAATGTTCTCAAATAGGGAGAAAAATAGTAGAACACTACACACCTGGAGGGTTTGGCTTTGTGCAGGAGCATAAAAAGCTTATATCTGATGAAAGACAGGCAGAGTATGTTGATACAGATACGACTAAGTGGCTATTCATGCTATAGTTAGCCTACAACAGCTTTCTACGGTGTGTTTGTATTTTATTAACAATAAGAAACAAGGTCAATATTCACTTATACATTTGCCATGACTTCAGGGTGACAGGTCGTACTTTCTGACTCTTGAGACATAATATATAGCTATGTGAGATGCTTTGTCCAATGGCACATTAGCAGATTATAATGTGGTGAGCAGAGGTTTGAAATATGCTTGCATAGTTGGTCTTGTTCTTCTGCCTTTAATTATAAAAAGAGCATACTTCAGTCAGTTTTGGCCTAAGAAGGAAGAAGTGATATGCAGAGAAGATACAGAACTCATCTATAACTTGGAGCTTAGCACACACCGAGTCTTGCTTCAATCAGCAGAACCAGCTGACCTACAGATGCTTTAGGAAGAATAAATTACTGAAGTTCTAAGTCACTGAGCTTTAGAGTTCTTGTGAAGAGCAAATAGTTTGCAAATATATCAGCAAGAAATGTTGAATATCTATCTTGCAACAAAATTTACATCAAAAGTAAAATTTTGCATCAACTGTCTAACAGTGACAATTATTCTCAACATAAACAAATAGTAAAATACCTTTTATTCTCCCCTTTCTCCCCCATTTTTTTCAACCTTGTCCTCAACCTAAAATATCCAACTTAACACTTGATGCTTTAAATTTTTTAGCTATCCCAGAGAGGTTTTGATACCAAGAAGAGGGGATGGTTTAGTCTCAGCCCACAGTGTATCTTGTTCTCATGATAAAGAATACATATAGACACCTAATGCTTTGGTTTTATTTACATCTCTATCTCAGGGCCTAATGCAATGCTTGGGGACATGGCAGATAGTATTTGCTGAATCAATGAATAGATGAACAGATGAATATTTCTTATAAACAAGGATGTGATACATATCACAATAGTGATACAAAGAAGGAAAATAAAGAGAAAGAATGGGAGAGATTCATTTCAATTCATAATTCTGTATGTGAAAATGGAGAAATTGTTTAAGGGAAAAATAATTCTATAGCCCCTAGGAAGATGATGAGATGAGTTTTTCACTTCGTATTAAAATCATCTAAGATCTTAATGAAACCCCACGAATTAGTGATCTCTAATGTACATTTTCACACCATTTTAGACTATAATTAACACCATATTTTACTTGCTTCATTTAACATAAAACTCTAAGGATAAATCTAACCTCATAATACAGTCAACTTTGAAATTCATTCCCAAAAGATGATTTTAGCATTTTTAATTAAACATTTTCACCTGATAATTTGTTATCTGTCATGGTATTGGCAGTAAGCATTTCTTCTCCTGTCTAGATTTAATAAGAAATAATGAATTAAGCCTAGGCTTTAGTGTTAAGAGACTTTAGGTCATTTTTTTGTGTTCACATTAATTCTATTACCAAAATAACGTTATATAATCATGCTAAATCTCCCTTTTCCCTTGTGTAAAATGAAGTTTTAATTATAATAGTTCCTGTTGTTACTACCCAAGAGTTTTTTTTTAAGGACTAAACTAAATTTTAAAACGTAGCTTTTAAGTTAAAAAAAATAGAATAAATACTAATTATTATAACCAATTTACATTAGCTAAGAGTAATAATACTGTTTCTTATAAATGTACAAACTCTAGGCATTTGCATTCTAAATTGTGTGCATTCTAAATAGAATGGGACACGCCCATTCTAAGTGGGTGTGTCTATGTGTTCTGAGGTATTTTGGAATGCTAGCATCTCTAAGTGAATCTGGAATAATTAGTATGCTTACCTAATTATTTCCCTTTATTTGTCAACTTTTAATAAGTATTGATTCCTTACGACTTGGACATTATAAGCAGGGTTGGATTCAGGTTATGTGGGGTCTAAAGTTCATACAACTTGGGGGCTATTTTAAGAAAGAGAATCAAAAATTATAAACAAAATTCAGCATATAAGTTAATATACATTTAGAAAGAAAAGTAGCTTATAGCACATTACAATTTTAAAAGCAAACTAATAACAGAAACTCAAAAAATAACATTTTATTAATTATCTGTATGTCATACTTCTATAATATAATGTATATTATCTGTATGTTTTTTGATTCCCTTCTGATATGAGTAAAAATTGTTTTGTTTCCTGTGGAGATAATAAAAGAAAAATTAATGTTTTATGTAGCATAGTTGGTTGAAATTGTTTTTGTATTTTGATATATATAAAAGCAAGATTCATCTTCTCAAATCATTATATAACTCAAATATTTAGAGTCCCAAAAATTTTGGATATGTTGTCAAATTTGGAAAACCTTTTATAAAAGGTGTCTTAAATATATGAGATATTTGCAAATCTCTGCATATCTGAAAGATCTTTCAAAAAGGAACTCTTGACTCTTTATGTAACAAACCTTGTTTCTGTTCTGCTACACATATAATTCCACTGGGTAGAAAGTGATCATAACAGGCACCTTCATTTTAACCCACCAGCTGAGTTGATCTAGAACAGCAGTGTATTTCTGGACATTCTTATGCCAAAAAATTCCTAACACGTATGGTTATGATTTTGAGCTACATAATTGCATTTCACTAAACTTTATTAAAAGATATCTTTCATTCACTATCCCTCAGCCAGATCACAAAATTTCTTACAGCTGCTCCATTGGTCCTCAAGAGGAATATGTGGTAAGATGTGATTTGGAGACAGCAGTCTAAACTGCTTATGGTTAAAAAATTTTACAAAAATAATTGGAATACAAAATGGTACAGCCACTTTGGAAAACTGTTTAGCAGTTTCTTATAAAACTAAACATGCAATTACCATACTACCTAACAATTATACTACTGTCAAGATAGTCCAAGAACTCCAGAGAGATTTACCTAACTCCAGAAGTATATGTTTGCCTTTCAAAGTAAAATAAGAATCCAGAATTTGGAAACATCTTTAGATCACAAAGCCAGGGACACTAGAGATTTTCTGCCCCTTGGAGAGATGTATTTACATTACAAAGGCTAGAGTGATAACCCAGGAAATTTTCTTAATACTTTATGTACTATTAACTCTTGGGTAAAAATAAACAGGGCATTTTACTTTATGAGACAATCTGGAGGATGAAACGAGAAGAAAGCAGAAGGTGGAGCAGAGAGGAGTGAAGGCTGAAGTTATACAGAAGGAGGGCAAAGCACTCAAAAGAATTGTAGGAAGAACAAGAGCAAAGGGTGATGAAAAAAGATTTGGCAGCTGTCATATATCTTTTAAAAAGCTACAAAAAATAACATCAATTGCGATTTACGAATGACATAAAATTAAGACAGAGCTAAAAATGAAGCTAATGTTTTATTCTAACTGCTAGGAAAAGCAGAGGGTAAGGTAGGAACCAAAACAGAGCACACACTTCCCAAGAGCAAATGAAAGATGTGATTAAAGAAAAGATCACACCAGCATCAGTGATCAAAGAGAGGTGAGTCCAAAGAATACCAGTGGCCTGGGCAGAGCAGATGTGCAGTATGACCTTATATGTGCACTGTTTGCTGACTTCATGCTCTTAGGGCTTTCAAAACTGGAAGAAAAATGTCCTAAGTGATTATCATCTTCTCTAGTTCCCTATGGTGCTTTTAGAGAAACCGAGATCCCAAAATACAAAGGAATTTATTCAAAGTCACATTTTACTTTCATCTCATAGAGTCACGACCTTTGTTAAATCAAGTTTACAGTAAAGCTCCCTCCTTACATAAGTTCAGCCTAAAGGTTTTTCTGTACATTGTGAATTATAACAAGTGAAGTTGTAAACAGTCTATGGCCTACACTTGTGCCAGTCACTGAGTTTTGACCAATCAAATAGAGCCAACTGTTCAAACGGTGTTCAAATAAGGCAAATGCCGAGCTGTAACCAATCCAGTTGTTTCTGTACCTCACTTCCGTTTTCTGTATGTCATTTTCCTTTTACTGTCCATAAATCTTCTTTCACCCTATGGCTGCACTGGAGTCTCTGAGCCTCCCCTGGCTCAGAAGGCTGCCAGATTCACAAAAATTGTTCATTGCTCAATTAAACTTCTTTAAATTTAATTTGGCTGAAGTTTTTCTTTTATCATCTTGTATTGTTCCAGCATTACCTTTTTCAATTACGGCATAATGTTTTCTATTTTTAATTCAGATTTGAAGTAAGAATAGTTAAAACTATATACACAGATGCCCTCTCTCTCTCTCTCTCTCTCACACACACACACACACACACACACACACACAGACACACACACAGGAAAAGGAAGAAAGGACATTTCACTTATAGAAAATGGCTCTTTGCAGTTTGTCATGGTAAGTTAGCACGTCACTTTAGGCAAAGATGTGAAAGGATGTGGTGAATACTGTGCATTAACCTCAAACACCCTCCACCTTCTCAAAGCTATTCAATCCTTTGGAGAAAGACCTCTATAACCTTATACCAACAGTCTAAGATACACTTGGAAGTATTAAGTTGGTGTCAATAGAATATGAAGTATCGATGGCTAAAATGTTCTAGACCATGTAGTTCCTCAAATGGAATTCCTCTATTCTATTTTAATATTTATTTTGGGCTGGGCGTGGTGGCTCGTGCCTGTAATCCCAGCACTTTGGGAGGCCGAGGTGGGCAGATCAAGAGGTCAGGAGATGGAGACCATCCTAGTTAACACAGTGAAACCCCGTCTCTACTAAAAATACAAAAAAATTAGCCAGGCGTGGTGGCGGGTGCCTGTAGTCCCAGCTACTCGGAGGCTTAGGCGGGAGAATTGCGTGAACCCGGGAGGCAGAGGTTGCAGTGAGCCGAGATTGCGCCACTGCACTTCAGCCTAGGCGACAGAGAGAGACTCTGTCTCAAAACAACAACAACAAAAAAAAAAAAAAAAAAAAAAAAAAAAAACAACATTTCT
>NW_016808859.1:21373-31539 GCF_001698545.2 Rhinopithecus bieti | reverse complement strand
AAAAAAAAAAAAAAAAAAAAAAAAAAAAAAAAAGCACATTTATTTTGTTAATGGATGTTTTACCGTCACTCCATATCCTTTTGTAAAGAAGTGCAATGTGTGTTCTCACTCATAGGTGGGAGTTGAACAATGAGAACACATGGTCACAGGGCAGGGAACATCACACACCGGGGCCTGTCGGGGGTTGGGGGCTAGGGAAGGGATAGCATTAGGAGAAATACCTAATGTAAATGATGAGTTGATGGGTGCAGCAAACCAACATGGCACATGTATACCTATGTAACAAACCTGCACGTTGTGTGCAGGTACTCTAGAACTTAATGTGTAATTTAAAAAATAAATAAAAAGAAAGAAGTACAATGTAATTTATGGATGAATACACAAAAATAGCAATAGAAAGGCTTTCAGAGCAGAAGTCAGGGACTTTTCCTATCACTTGCTATGTGATATTGAATTGCTTCTTAATGTCTATGGGCTCCAAGTTAAAAAAAAAATCAGGATAGTGAAATAGATATCTAAGATCTCTACCTATGTCTATATCTATATCACATTCTGTTACCTAGATTTAAAAAAGGCACCTTGGTAACCTATATATTTACAGCAAGCTTGTAGCTCCTCTCTTATAACCCTCTCTCTACCCAGCCTCTTCTTTCTACCATCTCTTCTCTTCTTTCCTCCAACCTTCATTTCTCCACCCTCCCCAGCTCCTTCAAGGTGGGGAAGGGCGGAGCAAAAACAACATTGACTTTCTTTTACCATATGGCCAGAAATTGGTCCTTTGTGAAGGAAACTTGTAATAATCGTTTGTATTTGGCCCTTTTGTTAATAGCTTTTTAGATCAGTGAGAAGATGGATCACAATTTTTACCTAGCCAAATAGCACTCTATGTTTTTACATCAGCCTTAAAGGGCTTTAGGGAAATCTCTTTCTACTTACTGAAGCTATTTGAATAAAAGCCCTTTCTAACCTTTGACAACTGTGGCACAACAACAGGAAAATATTTTGTATCTAAACCCTGGGAAATAATAGATTAAAAACTTAGGGAACCATAAATGATATTTATTGTTAGTAGTATCCAGGGCAATTTTGTTTCTCCACAAACATCAGACTATTTTATCCAAAAAAAAAAGAAAAACTGAAAATTAGATCTTACCATCATTGCTTATAAGATGAAGTAGAAAGTTGCATCATTCCTTTACCACAGATTTATTGATTCAATAAAAGTTGCAGTAATAAGAAAGCTTCAGACACAGTGCTATGTGACAGAGCCTTTCTAGTAATGAAGCCAACATGTTGCAGAACAAAGCTAAGAATGGCAAGAGACTGAGTCCCACTATGTCATTCAAAGATTCAGATAGGCTTTTCTTAAAGCCTAAAATATGCTTGGGCCCTTCAGCTGTGTATATCAAACAATTCTCATTTTTGTTTGGCCAACTTGAGTAATTCGTATTATTTGCAATTTTTTAAAGTGCTAAAATAAATCAAGGGTATAATGTGACCAGGTTTATATGTTATATAGAGAGCACTGTCACTCTGATGCCAGAACAGAAACAGATTGGAGTGGAGAGAATAGGAGAAGGGATACCAAGAAAAAACTAGTTTACAGGAGAAATCTAATGAGGGTCTAAACTAAAAGCATCTTCTCTGGGAGGGAGGGAAGTTTAATGAAATTAGGGTTGTCTTATTTTATTTCAGTTAGCCCTTCCCCCCCAGAACTTGGCACATAGATTATGGTAAATACATGTTTAATGAATTAATAAACCCACGGATATATTTAAAAAGTAAAAGTTGATGATGGAAGAGGTAGAGATGGTGAAGGTTGGTGAGGAAGTTGTTGAGTAGAATGCTGATGAAGTACTGAGGGTGGCTGGCTGGGTAATATTGGTATTATTGAGTTTGAGAAGGAAGAGTGGTTGATGGTTAGTGAATGGGGCTATACAGAATAGCAAATAAAAAATTCAGCTTCCCACACTGTGAAGGCCTTGATTTATGGCTTTTGATGTCTTTCATTACTCTTCTATGTCTTCAACTTAAAACATAATAAAGCAGAATCCCGTATTCACCTATTTAAAATCTTACCTAATCTTCCAGAATTCTTACAAAATGTCCTCATGGGCGGGTAGAATTTTAACAGATAGTTATGAAACGTTTGGCTACTTTTGTTTGAGCAGATGCACTCTTATCCTAATTCAAATGAAAGCTCTTGTATCTTTCATGGTGTTCTCTAATAACCTATTTCCCACATCCCATGAATTGCATGCCTTAGTAGCTTTTCTTCCCTGCCAAATTAGGAGCCTAGATCACTAATGTATTCCTTTTTATGTCCTAAGACAATGCTTGGGACCTTTTGGATTTCAGCAAATATTTATTTAGAAAATTAAACAAATTTTAAAGTTCTCCCGAATTTCCTCGTTTTGGTCAAACGTACATAGCTCACCTTTCTTCTTCTTCTTTGTATGAATAGACCCTAGCTTTACAAATATATCTACAGCCAAACAACTATCAGCACCTACAGGGCTACCAACCTTCTACAAGACAACATCATCTTTTTTGGGGTTTGTTGCATTAGCTCCCCAACTGTTCTCTTGCACTCTTGCCATTCTCAGTCCACAGTCAACACACAGTCCAAAGTGACCATTATAATTTTTAGTTGGCTCAACCAGTGATGTTCTCAACTCACTGCACTATCTTCCCATTAACTCAATGTAGATCCTAAGTCCTTGCAATAGATTACAAAGCACCAAGTGATCTGGTCCACAATTACTTTTCTGACTTTTACCTCCTATCAGTCTCTTTCATAGCTTCCAATACATAGCTTTTGTATCATCTTACTCCTATCTTCAGGAATATTCTTCCAACTTATATCTAGGTGGCTGACTCTCTCACCTACTTTAGTTTTGTTGTTGTTGCTGTTCTTCTCAACTGTTGACTTCTGAGTGAGTCCCAATTTAAAATTGCAACTCTCTCTCCATTATATACACAAACTACCTATATTCTTTCTCTGATTTATTTTTCTCCATTGCATGTACCACCTTGTAAAATACAACAGCATCTTTTTTTTTTTTTTTTTTTTTTGAGATGGACTCTCGCTCTGTTGCCCATTCTGGAGTGCAGAGCTGCGGTATCAGCTCACTGCAACCTCTGCCTCCTGGGTTCAAGTAATTCTCCTACCTCAGCCTCCTGAGTAGCTGAGATTATAGGTGCCCACCACCATGCCCAGCTAATTTGTTGTGTTTTTAGTAGAGATTCGGTTTCACCATGGTGGCCAGGCTGGTCTTGAACTCCTTACCTCAAGTGATACACCCATCGTGGCCTCCCAAAGTGCTGGGATTACAGGCATGAGCCACTGCACCCTGCAAATACTACAACACTTTTATATTCAACCAAAAACCCTCCCTCAAACTTCAAACTCACATATCTAACTATTTACTCTACCCATCCCCTTGGATGTCTAACAGACATCTGAAACTGAACTCTTTATCTTCTCTTGAAAATGTATACCCTCTCACAGTTATTGCAACTGTTGCCAACATCTCTGAAAAGATGTTTGGGCCAAACCTTGGAAGCCATTCTTGACTTCTCTCTCTTGTGCAAACCACAAATACAATTTACAAGAAATATTATTGGCCCTGCCACAAATCTATTCAGAATTCTACAACTCTGCAACTCCAGTATACCCACTCTGGCCCAAGACACTATCACAACTGACTTGGATGATTTCTATCATGTCTTCTTTTCTTCTATCCTTGACCTTCTATAGCCTGTGCTCAATGTAGCAGTCAAAGTGTGTTGTAAAATATGTCAGATCATATCACTATCAATTAGCCTACTTCATTTAGAATAAAATCCAAAATCTCTGTATAGGTTTACAAGGCCTTGCCTCCTAATGTCCTTGCCTCCTAATGTCACACTGAGCTCACCTCCTAGCACTTCCCCCCTCCTAATTCCATAACACTGGTCTTTCTATTTGCTGTTTCCAGAGCCTGCCAGGCACACTCCATTATTAGGGACTTTGTTTTTTCTTCCCCCAGATATCTACTTGGCTAATTCTATTATGTTCTTCAAGTCTTTGTTCAAATATCTAACCTGACCATATATTTAATATTGCAAACTTCCCTCACTTAAGCTACACTATGTATTCTTTCTTATAGAACTAATTATGTTCTAATATTAATACTTAACTGGATGGAAGCCCTGTGAACAACAGGATCTTTGTTGGTCTTGTTCATTGACATAACCCAATTTCCCAGAAGAGTACTTCACACAAAGTATCCATATCATTGTCTATTGACCATTTGCTTGTTTATTAACAAGGTTGGCACATTGTGTGACAATCAGGAGAGCTATTCAAAGTATTAGGATTGTGCAGGGAATAGCCTATTGGCCTATTTAGCCTATTGGGCTAAATGCAGAAACTCCACCCACTTACCCTCACAAAAATGCAGTCTTTATGAGGGTAAGAATTTTTGTCCGTTTTCTTCATTGCTATGTCCTTATGTCCTAGAGCAATTTTCAACTCAGAGAAGGTGCTTGATAAGTAATTGTTGTGTAAATAAATAATGGAGCAAATGCTCCATTATAAATTATTAGAAGAAAAAAAACTGCTCTGAGGTTGATAGTATAGACTTTTTAAATATAATACTGCCAATCACTAATATAGTGAAACAGATACCAGTTATATCTCCCCATCGCAATCAGTATAGCTCTTTTAAGGAGTTTATGATTCACTTTAAGGAGAGAAAATCCAAACCATTGAGCCTTAAATTTATTTCTTCACACTCCAATTTACCTCTTATCGCCATAGGAGAAGAAAACAAAAGGAAGATCAAAAATCAAAATGCTTACAGCTGAGCACAAATAGGAATAGGAACAAGAGACATTCCATGAATTAGGGCCAGAAAGAAAAAGGATAAAGTGGAGAGATATTGCATGCTGGTTCTTTTATATATGCTGGTGTTTGCAAAGAAGATTGTGGATTACATTGTGATTTCCTCTCAAAAGCAAAACCTAAACATAGTAAACATCTAGAAATTACAAGAAAAATCTTTTGCAAAATGAAAAAGGAATTTAGTATACAGCACACACACAGAGAAGAGTTACCTGCAACCTATTATTGTAATTGAATTTCAAAACTTTGAAAAGAAATGGGATCTGCAAGATCTGCTGGTGCTTATTCATGAGCAGGCTTTACTCAGTGAGCAATAACAGGGGCTGCAGGTTTTTGTTTGCACCCATTGATGGGAGTCTGTAAAAAAGTGTGCTTCCAGGATCCTATTCTATACCATCAAGTGTTCAGGCATACTGCTGTTCCATACTAATCTCTACTAACACCCTGTTTTTAGAAAAACTTTATTGAGGCACAAGTTACACTATGTAACATATCAATTATTATGTATATCTAATAACTTATCCCATTTTTAGTGTACTAGTCAATGATGCTTAGTAAATTTACTGCATTGTGCAACCATGACAGCACTCCTGTTTTTCAACATTGTTATTACCCTGATAAGACCCTTTATGCCAGTTTACAGTTAATCCTCATTTCCACTCTCATCCACAGGAATTCATGATCTACTTTTGTCTCTGTACATTATGTTATTCTGAGCAATATGTTATGAACTCTGTATATTATGTTATTCTGAATATAAATGTAATCATACAACGTGTGGTCTTTTTTGGTCTGACTTCTTTCACTTAGCATAAGACTTTTGAAATTATCCATGTTGTAGCATGTGTCAGTATTTCATTGTTTTTTTGTTGTTGTTGTTGCCAGATGGTATTCCATTGTGTTAACAGACCATATTTTGTTCAATGACAAGTTGATCTACACCTGGGTGGTTTGCACTTTTTGGCTATCGTGAATAATGCTTCTGTGAACACTTGGATGAAGAACATGGACAAAGTTTCTACCCAAACATGCTGGTGGTAAGGAGGAGGCAGGCATTTAGATAAATAAAAGTAAAATGCATAATAGAAAATGATAAGTGCTATGAGGAAAAAGAAAAAAAGCCGAACAGGGTTAGAGAAGACAATAGTTTGCAGATGGAATGGAGAGGCAGGTTGCACTAATAAATAACCTGATGTGGTAAAAACCTTGAGTAGAGGTTAAAGGCTTCAAATAAGTTTTCTGGGGAAGGAACAGAAATTGAGAATGTATATGAAATATCAAGAAAAAACAGAGAATATGTCTGGCATAAGATCAGTATAAACCATTAATATTTAGGTCAGTAACAGAGACTGGCTATTATTTTTCTAATTTCAGATCTGCCTCAATTAATGTTAAGACCCTGCACAGATTATTTTGTTTTTTAATATTACTATTTTCTGACCCTTACAATGAGGAATATTGACTAAGATTGTTCAGTTTCTGATATAGTTTGGCTGTGTCCCCACCTAAACCTCATCTGAAACTGTAGTTCCTATAATCCCCATGTGTTGTGGGAGGGATCAGGTGGAGATAACTGAATCATGAGGGCGGTTTTTCTCATTCTATTCTCGTGATACTGAGTTAGTTCTCAAGAGATCTGATGGTTTTATAAGGGGCTTTTCCCTTACTTCGTTCTCACTTCTCCTTCTGCCACCATGTGAAGAAGGATGTGTTTGCTTCCCCTTCCACCACGATTTTAAGTTTCCTGAAGTCTCCACAGCCATGCTGAACTGTGAGTCAATTAGACCTCTTTCCTTTATGAGTTACCCAGTCTCAGGTACGTCTTTATTAGCAGCCTGAGAACGGACTAATACAGTTCCCTTTCAACTAGTATATGTATTAGTAGTAAAATATTTTTAAAATACCATTGAATATGATATTTGTCTTGAAAAACAGCTATTTCTTTAAAGAACGAATGCAAGCAAATATCCAATATCTACTTCCCCAAACAACAGGATGGAAAAAGAAAATGAGAACTCAAGAGAGCTGGAAGGAAAATTTAAGATGATTTCTAACAATTATTAAAAAGCAATTAAATAGTAAGCAGACAAAAGGGAATCCTGTGTCTAAGAAGGAAATGTGAATTACTAGAAATAGCCTGCATTCAGGAAGGCAAGTAGAAGTAGACAATTATTGGTTCCTACCTCTTAGATATAAAAATGCTTGAGATATGAACAAATGAGCTTTGGAAACTTTAATTAATCCACGTTTATTGGCACAGATATTAAGCAATACTATGAAATGCTTAAGATAAAGGGCCTTAAATGCAGATAAAATTGTTTCAGCCTACAAGTCCATCAGGTACAAGCTGAGTGTTTGGGAGTAAACTGTAAAAGAGATTGAAGCCTCCGTTTTTGTGCCTATAAAATAAAAATGATAATATCAACTTCATAAGATTGTGAGGATTATGTTAAATGCAACATATTCAACATGCCATGAAAAGACACTGGCAAAATCCTGGAATAGAATGCACAATAAACTGTAGAGATTGTTACTGCCATTAATGAGAGAAGTACCCTTGAGAGCATGAGATACTTCTTGATTCTTCCCCAGAATAGGATTAGTCAGCTTTAGGTTTGTCCCTATTATCTCCAAACCAAAGAAAATTAGAAGATAAAAGGACAATTTGAGCTGCTATATAATCCCCTTCGGCAAATCTCAACTCGTTAATAACAAACACATGAACAGAGTCCCAAGTCCCTCCTTGTACTTTATCTCTTCTAAGGCTATATTGAAAGAAAGGAAGGAAAGAAGGAAGGAAGGGGGAAAAAATAAGGAAGGAAGGAAGGGAACACAGTAGTCTTTGTCTGCCATCTATACTAGTTATGTGTTTTTTCCTAATCCCCAATTATTTCTTTAGTCTAATCAAGTCTGTAAAGGGCATTGGAGACAGTGGAGCAAAAAGAAATATTCAATTTTGAAGCAAAGCAATTTTTGTTCTCCTTTTCAAAGCACTAAAGTACCTCTCTAAATTCGAGGCTAATGCTGAGTACCTCTCACTGCTGAAGCCAAATCAAGGCATGCCTACACTTGATCCGGAGTAAATCTCTCATTTTTAAACAGATCAAACTTCAGGGAGCATGGTAGGTTTCAAATATACAGACTAGCATTCAATTTTTAATTCTCAATGAATCCAACGCCCACTTGATTGATAGTTAAATCTTTTTCTATTTCAATGTTTGTCACTCACATGAGCAATTAACAGCATCTTACAGTTGCTACTATTTTATTGGTACATCCCTATGAGAATTCTCAGAGTAATTTTGTAATGACATTTTATTTGTTTTACTTCAAATTACATGGTTATGAGAGTTCTTTTCAGGGTAATGACATTTAGCCCGAAAGGTGAATGACAATGAAGGCAAGAATAATGCGAAGTTCAGGCTTGAAGGTGGAAATGAACTTTTTCTCAAGAAACATAAAAAAGCCAGTGTCAACAAAATGTAGGGGGTAAGAGGAAGAGAGGTAGAAAGGGGTATAGAGTGAGGTAGAGGCTAGATTATTAGTGCTGCTGTGAAGGGAATGAACTTTATCAGGGAGACCAGTTGGGAAGACGTTATACTTGTGAGCATGAGAGTTTGATGGTGGTTTTGTCTAAGATGGAAGTAGTGGAGAGCAAGAAAAATATATTGATTTGGGGTATGATCTCAGATAGAATTATTAGGGTTATTAATGGATTGGAATAGGGAAAGTGAGATAAAATGAGAATTTAAGGATGACACCTAGATTTGGGAGTCAACAAATTGTTTGACAGTGATGCTTTACTGAGATACAGAAGACTGATTTAGAAACAGATTTTAAAATTGCAGAGTGGCCATATTCATCCTGCTACTTCCTGACATTTTAAAGGATAACTGAAGTGTAATTAGGCTATCGATATTATGAATTCACACATTTAACTAATGTAAAACAACATTAATTCACTGGTTTGAGTTTGTAACTAGGAAATACACTTATCCCTGTATCGCCACCCTGAGAGGCATGATTTCAAGATGATTAAAATGATCCTTGAACTAGGCTTCCTTCTTTTCCAGCTTTGCTATGCTTATCTCGATGACCCTGAACTAATTCTTAGTCTTTTCATTCCTCAATTTTTTCACCTATAAAATAAAAATGTTAATAGACTGTGCTTCACCAGGTAAGATTAAACATGTTAATACCTGATACCTCAGAACAGTGCCTGGCCCAAAGGATATGCTTAAAACTATTTTTATTGTAAATAAGAAATCCCTCATCATGTGTATCTATTAACTGCCATATGATGGGAAATGGAATAATGTTCTTGTGGATTTGTCCTCTGTTTTCTCAGGTGGTAGTACCTAAGGGCTTTACTCCCTGCTCGGCCTATGACAGATATACTATGGTAACGTTTTCTAGACAACATCCTTATTTAATTATAAAAATATCTGACACTGAATGATTAATTCCTGTAAGCTGGCAAGGAATGTTTATACATACTTTAATTTATCTCAAGAATCCCATGAAACAAGTTTTGTAAACCCTTTTTCACAAATAAACTGAAGCTTAGAGAGGATAAAAAAATGGACACAAGCAGACACAACCAGTAACTGACTAGGTTTTAATAGTTTATATAGTTTTGAATAGTACTATATTCAAAACTATATAAATCTGAAATTGTGCTTTAATCGTTTCCTGACCATCTCCAGTTAATTCTGAAATCCCAGTTCTCACATAGCAGTAGACAATTTATAATGTTGTTAGAGGGGTGATAGTATTTATTTCTTCTCTCTATAAAAATGACCACACCCCCCTCTGAGATATTTCCTCCCAAATACCTGTCATTTCTAGACCTCTGCTGAGGCGCTTTCTCTCAATCAGCTCACTCATCACTTTCCCTATGGCAGAATTTCCCGCAGTGTCTGTGATATCTCACAGGTTGACCTTCTTATCACTGTTTCCTTCTTCTTTGAAAGAAGCATATGGCTTCACTTCATTCTGAGTCTTTTTCATACATCCCAGCTCTAAGACTAGCATTCAAGACCCCTCGACCTGTGTTAGAGATGATCTTCCTAGTACCCATGAGTCCACATTCCAGAAGAATCAACAGAGCCTTTTAAATCTGCAAAGTCACAAAAGTTCATGTGTTCAGGACAGAAAACTGAGGTCTAGAAAAACTATTTTCTGCAAAGGCAGACGGGAGCCTAGTTCTCTTTTCTTTCTTTCTTTCTTTCTTTCTTTCTTTCTTTCTTTCTTTCTTTCTTTCTTTCTTTCTTTCTTT
>NW_016808859.1:0-17338 GCF_001698545.2 Rhinopithecus bieti | reverse complement strand
TTTCTTTCTTTCTTTCTTTCTTTCTTTCTTTCTTTCTTTCTTTCTTTCTTTCTTTCTTTCTTTTGTTACCTTTTGGAAACATAGTATTCAAGTTCAGTAGATTACATTTAGAATCAATTAGCCGAATTACTAATTTTCTCAAAGTATAACAAAGTGGATAGAGGTTGAATGCTTATACTTTGTTGTCCTTCCTTCCCACCCCAGCACACCTCTAAAGAATAAATGAACTTTTCAATGTTACCTATCAGAAGGCAGAATAAAATCATAGAGATATAAATCTCGATTTTTATGAGCAAAATGCTTAAATACTGAAGAACTATTTAAAAATTCATGATATAGGGAGCAGATGGAAAAGGCAGAGTTGGGGAAAGACTGAATATGGCTCTGGGAGGTAAGAATGGAGTTAGAAGAAGAATGTGTCAGCCTTAAAATAAATGTTTTGGTGTTGCAACAGGGATTTTCAAAGACAGGATGAAAAAGTAAAGGATAATGGGAGTTCTGAGATATGGTAGGATAGAGTGACTTATATGCATTTTTAAGATCATATGCAATATTAGACTATTATTTTGTAACTTAAAAATTATAATGCTGAAAATACAAATTACAGAATGTAGAGCTTAAGAGAATTCTTGGCTGATGATGCATGGTTTAAATAAAGATTGAGAAATATTGCTTTAGAAATTCGATGTACTCAGCTAATTAAACGAATATATAAATAAATCATTTGGTTAAAAGTTGTCATAGAGTACATTTTTCTGCTCATAATAGGAAACGTTATAAATTGCTCAGCAGTATTCTTTTGAGAAATTATGATTCTTTTCTATAAGAGAAGGAGTAAAGAAAAAAGTAAAGGCATAAGTCTTTAAAATCCTTTTATCCTAAACTACTGCCCCATGCTGCTTGCACTTAGTATGATAAATGATTGCTGATTATGTGAATAAAATCAATTGAACAGAAAAGAAAGGCAATTGTGTCATACATGCTTGGAAAACGTCTTATGAAACAGCTTGGTTTTTGACAATGATGGTATCTGTTGAGATAATTTTCTGCAATTATCAATAGATCTGAAAGTTCAATTCTGTTTTTCAGTTTTAAGGCCTGGGGAGCTACATAGCACAATATTAAGACGCTAAATACTTGACTTGAGACTCTCAGGGTGAATTCTGGTTCTTCAACTTGCCTGCTCTGTGATCTTGGTGAACTTACTTCAGCTTCTAACCCTGAGTTTCTTATACACAATATGCAGAGTAATAGCAACAACCTTATAAACTGGTAGTAAGATGAATCAAACTAATGCAAGTAAGGTATTTACCACAGTGCCTATACAAAGAAAATTCTCAAAAATGCTAACAGTTTTTATCATCTATTTGCTTTTCTCCTTCACATGTACCTTGCTTATTCCAATAACATGGAGAAAATATCGTGGCTCATGTATTTTGTCTTCCTGTAAAAGCAGCATTATCTTGTGATAAGCCTACCACTTGAAGTTAGAATATCTAGTGTTTAAATTCTGTGTCCACAATTTACTAATTGGATGAGAATGGGAGAGCCATTTAACTTTTGTGAGTCTTGATTTTCTCATTTGTACAGGATTTATTGAGAATTAACTGACCTGTAAATTACTGGCAAATACCAAGGAGATTTTGCTCTCCTTTTATTTAGTCTGTCTTCCCTAAATATCGTTGTTATTACAATATAAATAATTGCTCTAATGGTTTAATATTTTAAAACTTGGAACTCATAAAATTCCAAAGGAACTAACCTTTTTTTATTCCAATGCACAAGTTGTAACATTCTGAGTTGCTGCAACATTCTGAGTTGCTGCAACAAGAACACAGAATAATATGCAAGGCAACTATATTACATAAGGATAACATCAGTGATTACACCAAATAAGCCCCCCAAAGTCAATGATTTCCATAACAAAAATTTATTTTCTCACTCAAAATACAATTAGCGTTCCCAACCAGTGGAAAGACTCTTCTAACAGGGATTTCAGGGAGTTAAGCTCATTTCATCTTGGGGCCTCTGACATATTCTTACATTGCCATGCTCATCTGCATCTAGAAAAAAAAAAAAAAAGGAAAAGTAAAGTATAAGAGAACTATGCAGAGAATATTTTTTGTGAGTCAAACTAGAACTTAGTCATACAGTCATAACTAACTAGGCGGGTGATAGAACATGCATTTCACCTGGGTTTCAGATAACACTTTTTAACATTTTATTATTGAGTTACAAGAGTCTATGATGTATTCAGGATACATCCTTGGTTAAGCATATGAATTGTAAATGTTTTTTCCCTGTCTATGGTTTGACTTTTCTTCGTCTTTATAGTGAAGTTTGACATAGGGAAGATCTTAATTTCTATGGGTTCCTATTTATCAATTTTTTGGTTTATGCCATTTTTATATTCATTCTAAAATATTTGGTTACCATAGATTGTGTAGTTATTATTCTATATTTTCTATGGGAAGTTTTATAGTTTAAGCATTTACGTTCAAGTCTATCTTATCTGTTGATGTGAAGAAGGGTTTGGGGTACTTTTTTACATTTAATTTTGCACCACTGTATTTGTTCGTTTTCACTCTGCTGATAAAGACATACCTGAGACTGGGTAATTTACAAAGGAAAAAGTTTAATGGACTCACAGTTTCACATGGCTGGGGAGGCCTCACAAACATGGTGGAAGATGAATGGCATGTCTTACATGACAACAGACGAGAGAAAAGAGAGCCAAGTGAAAGCCAAGTGAAAGGATAAACCCCTTATAAAATCATCAGATTTCATGAAACTTACTCACTACCACGAGAACAGTATGGCGAAACTGCCCCCATGATTCAATTATCTCCCACCAGGTCCCTCCCACAACACAGGGGAATTATGAGAGCTAAGGCTCTAGATACAATTTGGATGGGGACACAGTGAAACCATATCAATCACCATTTATTGATGGTTATTGAACCACCAATTATTGAAAAGTATCCTTTTCTATCAAGTTAACATGATAATTGTTGACAATCAATTGACTCTAAATACTAGTTATCACATTACCCCAAAGTTTACCCCAAAGGTTAATGGCAGCTGTGGTCTCAATGTGTCTCCAAAATTCATGTATTGAAAGTTTAATCCCCAATGCAACAGTGTTGAGAGATGGGGACTTTTGGAGGTGTTTAGTCATGAAATCTCTCATGAATCAATTAAAAAGGGTTTATAGGAGTGAGTGTCCTTTACCTGGTCCTTCCACCTTCTACCGTGTGAGGACACACTCTTCCTCCTCTCTGGAGGAAGCAGCAACAAAGTATGCCATCTTGGAACCAGAGAGCAAACGTGCTGACTCCTTCATCATGGACTTCCTAGCCTCCAGACTGTGGTATTCGGTGATAGCACAAAATAAACCAAAGTGGTGGCTTAAAACAGCAAATATTTACGATGTCATCGTTTTTTTGGGTTCAAGATCTGGGAGCAGCCTGCCTGGATTACTCTGCCTTGAGGTCTCCCATAAAATTGCAGTCAAACTACTGGCTGGGCTCTTCTTATGGCAAGATTTTCCGGGATTGCAGTATCTGTTTCCAAACTGAGGTGGAAATTTACATGTGTGCCTTCCTATCTCCCCTCCTCTAAGGAACATGCATGCCCCAAGTATATGTGAGTAGGCATAAATCAAAGACTTTGATTCCTTTCAACCACATTTCCCTGTCCCTCTTTTACCTTCATAAGAGTAGCATTCAATTTATGGGTTTCTTTTGTTTAACTTCCAGATATGGTTTATTTTGAAGAATGAATTTCATTCACGAAGATAAAAGTTTGAAGAACAGAGACTATTGAGCTAAGATACATGTATATGTCTATAGACTTTTTAATTTTATTTTCTTCCTTGCTGTCAGTTATTCCTTATCACTTCTATTATTATATGTCTGCCTCTATCAGAGCTTTTCTTTCCATATTGCTTCTAGTTTGCAAATTCTGAACTGCTGTGAGACAGAAAATCATATACATGTGCTACTGATTAGAATTCAAACATCCGAGGAATTTCCTTAAAACAAAAGGTAAAGATTTAAGAGCTTTTAAAATACTCAGAGATATGCACAAATAATTACAATGATTATAATGATTTTTTTTTGTAATTATGCCTGTACATTATGGTTTTCCTCCTAAGTATTAAGCTCAATGGGAATAGATACTATGTCTGCTATTTTTTTAATTGTAGATCTTGTGCTTGGCACACACACAAAATCAATGCTTCTGTTAGACTGGATTCTATAGAGTTGAGATTATTTTAAAAATTCAGTAAAGACTTGCCTCATTTCTGTAAGTTTTCAAAATATTGAGACACATATCAGAATAAGTAAATGTCACACTGGCAGACTTTGTTTTTATTCCAGTGATGTTCCTATTGTTGACAACATTTTTAGAATCATTCCTCAGTTGTGGAAAATCTTTATTATATGATTGTGGATTTGCTATTAAGATTAGGCAAACATCATTCTCTACTCAATGCTAGAGACTATAGTGAATCCTAAAAGTGGATAAACCATTAAAATGAGGTTTGAGTTATGACAATAAAGATTTTGATGTTTACAGGTGTCTATAACTCTACTTTGACTTAAAAATAACCCCAGATGTTACTAAACAAAAAAGGACTGTATGAGTTTGCAAGGTGGGTTACTTAGATAAATGTGGTCAAAATCTACTTGGATAGATAAGTGATAGATAAAAATTATGTTTTAAATAATCTGTACTATGTAAATTCTCAGTTATACTCTGAAATTGTCTCCAGAGATTTAGATCACAAGTTACCAAAGTTAAATATTTTATATCAATAGAGAAAATCTCCTTGTATTAGGGTTCTCTAGAGGGACAGAACTAATGGGATATATATACACATATATATATATCCTTTTGATATATATATATCAGATATATATATATCCTTTTGATATATATATATCAGATATATATATCCTTCTGATATATATATATCAGATATATATATCCTTCTGATATATATATCAGATATATATAACTGATATGTATAATAACTGATATATAACATATATAATAACTGATATATATATATATATATATATATATATATATGAGTTTATTAAGTAGTATTAACTCATACAATCACAAGGTGCCACAGTCGGCCGTCTGCAAGCTGAGGAGCAAGGAAGCCAGTCCATCCCAAAGCTGAAGAGTTTGGAGTCTGATATTTGAGGGCAGGAAGCATCCAGCACAGGAGAAAGATGCAGGCTGGAGGCTAAACCAGTCTAGAATTTATGTATGTATGTATGCATGCACGTATTTATTTATATTTTACTATAAGTTCTGGGATACATGTGCTGAACGTGCAGCTTTATTACTTAGGTATACATGTGCCATTGTGGTTTGCTGTGCCTATCAATGCATCTAGGTTTTAAGCTCCGCATGCATTAGGTATTTGTCCTAATGCTTTCCCTCCACTTGTCCCTCAGCCCCTGACAGGCCCCAGTGTGTGATGTTCCCCTACCTGTGTCCATGTATTCTCATTGTTCAACACCCACTTATGAGTGAGAACATGCGGTGTTTGCTTTTCTGTTCCTGCGTTAGTTTGTTGAGGATAATGGTTTCCAGCTTCACCCATGTCCCTGCAAAGAACATGAATTCATTCCTTTTGATAATTACATAGTATTCCATGGTGTATCTGTGCCACATTTTCTTTAGTCTACCATTGATGGGCATTTGGATTGGTTCCAAGTCTTTGCTATTGTAAATAGTGCTGCAATAAACATACATATACGTGTGCCTTTATAGTAGAATGATTTACAGTCCTTTGGGTATCTACCCAGTAATGGGATTGCTGGGTCAAATGGTATTTCTGGTTCTAGATCCTTGAGGAATCACTGTCTTCAGAAATGACTGAACTAATTTACACTCCCACCAACAGTGTAAAAGTGTTTCCAGCTCTCCCAACAGTTTAGCCTTTTCATGTTTTTCTGCTTGCTTTATATTCTACCTGCACTGGCAGCTGATTAGATGGTGCCCACCCAGATTAAGGGTGGGTCTGCCTTTCCCAGCCCAATGACTCAAATGTTAATCTCCGTTGGCAACACGCTCACAGACATACCCAGAATCAATACTTTGCATCCTTGAATCCAATCAAGTTGACACTCAGTAGTAACCATCACACACTTCTTCAGCAGTATGCCCAAGATATAAACAAGAACGATATGACATTTTTTTCTTTTTATTAAAATTGTATACTTTGGCAAGGGTTAAATTACTTAGGTATATTAAACAGATATTACTAATAGTAGCAAGATATGCATAAAATGTGCTAAGTTATGCAAGGTTGAAATACTTATGTTCTGTATATACTGTATAAGTAACTAGATGTGAAGCTAGCTCCCTTGGAGTGCTTTAGGCAGTTATTTAAAGAAAAACCAGATAAACTGCTGTCTGGGCCCAGGCTATTTTGTCTTGATGTAGGGTTGCCAGATTTATCAAATAAAAATATAAGACACCCAGTTCAATCTGAATTTGAGATAAACAATGGGTAATTATTTATAAAAGCATGTTTATTTATAAATGTAGTATAGTTTTGTAATATACAATATTTGGGATATATTTATGCTAGTCATTCACTATGTATCTCAAAATCATATTTAACTGAGCACACTACATTTTATCTGACAATCATATGTTTTAAGTTTTACTGAGACATGATTCACAGACAATTCATCCATTTTTACTATATAATTCAATGGTTTTTAGTATATTCAGAGTTTTAAAACCATCACCACAATTAATTTTAGAACATCTTTGTCACCATAAAAATAACTCTATACTCATTAGCAGTCAATCCTCATCCTCACACATGTCCCCATTAGTGGTGGCCCCAGGCAATCACAAATCTACATTCTATTTCTAGATTTGCTTATTGTGGGTATTTTAAATAGACAGAATAATAAAATATGTAATCTTTTATCACTGTATCTTTTTATTTACCATAATGCTCTCAAGGATTTTTTTCTTTTATAACATGTAGCAGTATATTAATACTTTATTCACTTTATTGTTAAATGATATTTTACCATATGGATTAACCACATTTTATCTATTAATCAGTAGATGGACATTTGAACTGTTTTCATTTTTCCTGTTACAAATAATGCTGTCATAAATTTTATGTAAAATTTTTTGTTAAGAGTGGAAATTCTGGTTCATATGATAACTCTATTTTTAATTTTTTGAAAAACTGACAAAATTTTTTCCAAAGTAACGGCACCATTTTAAATCCCCACTGGTAAGCATAATTATTATCATTTCTTCATATCCTCACAAACACTTATTATCTGTCTATTTGATTATAGCCATTCTATTGATTGAGAAGTGGTATTTTATGTCAATGTCTATTTTGTCTGATACTATGACAACTACTCTAACTATTTTATAGTTGTTGTTTGCATGACAGTGTTTTTCCATCTTTTAACTTTCAATCTATTTATGTATTTGATTGTTTTTCCTATAGACAACATATTGTTGGATCTTGGTTTTTTATGCACTGTGCTGATCTCATTCATTAATGATTACAGGTACACACTGCCAAGCCCAGCTAATTTTTGTATTTTTGTAGCAATAAGGTTTTGCCATATTGACCCGGCTGTTCTTGAACCCCTGACCTCAGGTGATCCACCAGCCTTGGCCTCCTAAAGTGCTGGGATTACAAGTGTGAGCCACCATACCAGGCCTATAATTGCTATTTCTTTATTGATATTCTCTATTTGATGAGACCATGTCATTGTATATTCCTTTACTTCTGTAAGCATGGTCTATTTAATTCTTTAGCTATATCTTTAAATAGCTGCTTTGGCTAGGTCTAACAACTGTGCCCTCTTTCAAACAGATTCTGTCACCTTTTTTCCTGGCATATAAGGAAAACTTTACTTCTTCTTTGCAGGTCTCATAATTTTTTTTTGAAAACTGGACTTCTAGGAGAATGTGTTCCAGCAACTCTGGATACTTATCTCCCTCTCTGAGGTTTGGTTTTGTTGTTGGTTCCTTGTTTGCTTGTCTGTTAGTTTAGTGACTTGACTGGACTATTTCAGTTAAGTCTATTTCATATGTAGGGTAAAGCCTCCATTTATTCTCCTCAGAGAAGGAGTGGGTCATGCACAGCAGCATTGCATCATGAAATGGAAGTGGTATATATGTGATCGGGCTCAAGTAGGTCCTGAAGGCACAAGTAGGTTATTTGAGGAAGTGGCTCAAATGCCCATGGTCTCCACTCCTGCCACCCTGCCTTCTCTCCCTAGCCTGTACTGATGGCCTCATGGGAAGTTCCCTATGATCAGTTGACAGAAGAAGAGAAGACTAACGCCTGGTTCACAGATGGTTTTGCATGATATGCAGGCACCACCTGAAAGTGGACAGCTGTAGCACTACAGTCCCTTTCTAGGACATTCCTGAAGGATGGCTGTGAAGGGAAACCTTGCCAGTGGGCAGAACTTCGAACAGTGCACCTAGTCATGTACTTTGCATGGAAGGAGACATGGCCAGATGTGTGATTATATAACGATTCATGGGCTGTAGCCAATGGTTTGACTGGATGGTCAGAGACTGGGAAGAAGCATGATTGGAAAATTGGTAACAAAGAAATTTGGGGAAGAGGTATGTGGATGAATCTCTCTGAGTGGTCAAAAACTGTGAAGATATTTATATCCCATATGAGTGCTCATCAATGGGTGACCCTCAGCGGAGGAGGAGTTTAATAATCAAGTGGATAGGATGACCTGTTCTCAGCCTCTTTCCCCAACCACGCCTATCATCACCCAATGGCCCATGAACAAAGTGGCAATGGAAGCAGGGATAGAAGTTATACATGGGCTCAGCAACATGGACTTCCACTCACCAAGGATGACCTGGCTAAGCCCACTGCTGAGTGCCCAATTTGCCAGTAGCAGATACCAATACTGAGCCCTCAATATGGCACCATTTCTCAGCATGATCAGCTAGCTACCTGGTGGTAGGTTGATTATATTGGACCTCATCCATCATGGAAAGAGCAGAGGTTTGTCCACACTGGAAGAGACACTTACCCCGGATATGGGTTTGCCTATCCTGCATGCAGTGCTTTTGCGAAGTCTACCATTCATTGACTCACGGAATGCCTTATCCACCATCATGGTTTTCCACATAGCATTGCCTCTGACCAAGGCATTCACATTACGGCTAAAGAAGTGCAGCAGTGTGCTCATGTCCATGGAATTCACTGGTCTTACCGTGTTCCGCATTATCCTGAAGCAGCTAGATTGATAGAATGGTGGAATGGCCTTTTGAAGTCACAATGACACCACCAACTAGGTGACAATACTTTGCAGGGCTGGGACAAAGTCCTCCAGAAGGCCGTGTATGCTCTGAATTAGCATTCAATGTATGGTACTGTTTCTCCCATAGTCAGGATTCATGGGTTGAGGAATCAAGGGGTGGAAGTGGAAGTGGCGCCACTCACCATCTCCCACAGTGACCCACTAACAAAATTTTTGCTTCTTCTCCCCATGACATTACGTTCTGCTAGCCTAGAGGTCTTAGTTCCAGAGGAAGGAATGTTGCCACCAGAAGACACAACAACGATTCCATTAAACTGAAAGATAAGATTGCCACTTGGACACTTTGGGCTCCTCCTTACCTTTAAGTCAAAAGGCTAGGAAGGGAGTTAGAGCGTTGACTGGTGTGATCGACCCAGACTATCAAGATGAAATCATTCTACTACTCTACAACAGAGGTAAGGAAGAGTACACATGGAATACAAGAGATCCATTAGGAGATCTCTTAGTATTACCATGCCCTGTGATTAAGGTCAATGAGAAACTACAACAGCCCAATCCAAGCAGGCCTAAAAATGACCCAGACCCTTCAGGAACAAAGGTTTGGGTGATTCCACAAGGAAAAAAACACACACACACACACGAAACCATGACCTGCTGAGGTGCTTGCTGAAGGCAAAAGGAATACAGAATGGGTAGTAGAAGAAGGTAGTCATCAATACCAGCTACAACATGACCAGCTTCAGAAATGAAGACTATAATTGTCATGAGTCTTTCTCCCTTCTTTTGTTAAAAACTTGTTTGTGCATGTATACACTTGTACTAAGAAAATATCTTCCTTTTATTTCCTTTATCTTTTGTCATGTGACATAAGATTTATTGACTTCATGTCAGTATCTAAGTATTGGTAACATTGTGTAATAGTATTTGTGTTGAAGACTGTTGTTTTCCAGCTGTACCAAGGATAGTTGTATTATATGAGTTGTAATTATGACCTTATTGTCTTTATTTGAAGATTATGATCTCAGGAGATGTGTGTGGATTCAATTTGACAAGGGGTGAACTTGTGATCGTTAATACTGACTGTCAACTTGATTGGATTGAATGATACAAAGTATTGATCCTGGGTGTATCTGTGAGGGTACTGCCAAAAGAGATTAACATTTGAGTCAGTGGGCTGGGAAAGGTAGACTTACCCTTAATCTGGTGGGCACAACCTAATCAGCTGCCAGTGAAAATAAAGCAGGTAGAAAAACATAAACAGGAGATATGGGCCTAGCATCTTTCTCCCATTCTGGATGCTTCCTGCCCTCAAACACCAATTCCAAGTTCTTCAGTTTGGGGACTCGGATTGGCTCTTCTTGCTCCTCAGCTTGTAGACAGCCTATTGTGGGACCCTGTGATCATATAATAAACTCTCTCTCTCTCTCTCTCTCTCTCTCTCTCTCTCTCTCTCTCTCTCTCTCCCTCCCTCCCTCCTATTAATTCTGTTCCTCTAAGAGAACCCTAATACTGCATTTCCCTTCCTCCCTACTTTGGGAGTCTCCCACTGTCTGTTGTTTTCATCTTTATGTCCATGTGTCCCCCAGTTGTTTAGCTCCCACTTATAAGTGGTGGTTATTTGATTTTTTCTTTCAGAATTATTATTTTGAAAAGTCCATCAGCCTTTTCTTCCTTTAGGGGCATGACCTATAGCCATTTTAACTGTATCCTCTTTTTCTTGTTTGACTTCTGTTTTTCTCCTTTCTACATCATAAATATCTGTTTTTTATTCAAAGCAAGTAAACTATAATTCTGTCTCACCTCATATCACTCAAACTGTAATAACCAACATATTCAATGAGAAGGGTTATTGAAAAGATGACTTTCTTTTTCTAATAAAATGTATACGGTTAACTCTGATAATAGCCACATTTTCTTTCTCTGTTAAATGGATATTTTCCTTGAGTACTAATAACTATTTATGACTCACTAATATAGTTCATTAGGTGAATGGGAAATTTGAAGTATATTAGAGTGAAGGCAATATGGAAATAAATAAGGCATGGTCCTTACCTTCAAACAACCCACATTGTTAGGAGGGAAATAGTTACATGCACCATTAACTATTAATAATAGAATGTATAAGAATGAGCAATGTAAGGTACTTTTAAAAAGCCTTATTCTAGAGGCTTCTGAATAAGATGTCTTGTTATTATTGTGTGGCCACATTTTAAACTGTATTTTTAGTTCCAATATTCAATAGATATAATTTTAATGTGATGAAAAATGCAAAATATACATCTCCAAGACCCAAAATCTGAACATGTGGATGTTCTGGATTCTGGTGTTCTAGTAAAAAAAGTTCCACTTTTGCAGTATGATGGAATATTGGAATATAGACTGGATATGAAGCATATTGCTTGAGAATAGCTGCTGGCATGGGTGTTTAAACCAGAGATTAAGGCTAACAATATTTCCTCAGTGGCTGAGGAAAACAGTTTCAAAGCCAGGACATTAGCAATTTTGTCTTGTCTTAGTGATTGCAGAACTATAAGATACAAGATAGATATTTCAAGTAGTGAGCCTATGAAGACTAGGTAGGATAACTGTACATCTCTAGAGTTTTTAACAAGTTTGACAAGGAGAAGAAAAAGCCAGTAAAGATGAAAATGAGTTATAAACACAATTCCAAAGCATTTTAAAGCAGAAAATTAAAAAAAAATAGACTAAGAAACATAGCTAACAAAATGCAATAGAGACTTTCACTTTCATCCAAGGTACAGAAACAGGGACTCGATTTAGCCTCCTAATCAAAACAATTAAAACACTAGAAAAATATATATGCATGGCTTTCTAGACATTGGCTATCAGGCATTGAAGGATAGTGATCTCTGAGAAATGGAAAATAAAGGCAGTAAGACTGAGGATTGCTCCTATCAACTTTATTTTAAAAGTTTCTAGGAAGCAGCACCAGAAAAGGGAACCCAGGCAGATCCCAGCTGACTCCATTCAGTTGAAGAGACAGAGCAGAGTCTGAGAAGCCAAAGGAACTAGCATTTGCAGAGCATAGTACTACAGAGACACAGCTGCAAGAAGCAATAGTGTTCCAGAGGTCTACTACAAGACCTCTCTTGACTATTCAGCTGAGTACTTAACAACACATGATGTGAGAGAACTGCTAGAGGTGGAGAAAAAAGAATGCAAAGTGATCGGAGGTTGATATGTAAAATTATTTTTTATGAGCTAAGAATCTGTTTACATCGATGCTAACTGAAATCTTTCCTTATCTGTGACATTCAGTGAATTTCCTTATCTGGGAAATTTTGCTATGTTTTTATTAACTGTATAAATTTAAGGGATGTAAGTTCCGTTTTGTTGCAAGAATATATTGCACAGTGGTGAAGTCTATTTTAATGTAACCATCCCTTGAATATGTCCATTATGTCCAAGAAGTAATTTCTAATCCCTCACCCCCTCCCATCCTTCTAATATCCAGTGTCTGCTATTCCACATTCTACGTCCATGTGTACACGTTATTTAGCTTCTATTTATAAGTGAGAACACGCGATATTTGACTTTCTGTTTCTGAGCTGTTCACTCACCATGCATTAAATCCATGCCATAGGTTTACAGAGTAAGACCGTAATTCAAGTCAATAGAGATGCTAGGCTATCTACAGAGACAGAGACAGTATTGTCTCTGTTCCTTTCATAATTACATTTTGGATCTCTATTAACTATCTTTCACACCCTTATCCTTCTCTTCAATTACTTCAATGTTTTAGTCCCCTTCTTATATTTCCTGGGTAATTCTCCCAAGTTTCTCCTTCACAGCACTAACTTTATTTTTTCTAAGTTTATTTTTTTCTGCTACTAATGCAATGTTAACTTTTTCAAATAAAATTGTTATGCTATGTTTAAAAATATATTTTCTAATTTATTTTGATCCTGGTTTATAATATTTTAATTCTACTTATTGTCTCTGGTTTTATAAAGAACAGGGACTTTAAAAAAATCTTCTAGAATATAAGCAACTTTTGGATTTCTTTCTTTTGGATGGATTTCTTTTCCCTTGGGAAAATATTGTTATAAATTTTGATGAGATTTTCTGACACTGTGTTTATTTATTATATTTGATTGCAAAGTTCTTTGAAAGTTTTTATATTTTTTTTTTTTTTGTTTTCACAATCCCAGTTGTTCTGCTACTAACCCAATACATCTATTTACAAAAGAAGTTACATGAGCCTCCTTTTCTCCATCTTTTTGTTTACATAGGCAAATTTCTCATTACAATGTAAACTGTAATAATATTTGAAACACGTGGTTTTATCAATTCTGTTTTACAACAGCCTGAGAAGAGTGAAGAAAAAAACTCAGAATCTGGTCATTTATAATCAGAATTTTGATCTTCCAAATATTTCATTTATATCTTGTGTTATTTTGTTTGGTTGGTTTATAATGGACTAGGGCCCAGATCTATTGAATTGGACTAGTAAAGTGGGTCATTCTGAGCTGTGTATTACCTAATTTAAACTGTTGTTCTAATTCAAAATGAATTGAACTCACTGATTTTTAGAAAATCTATGGTCCACATAAAATTTTTATCCTCATAAGGCCAAGCTTCAATCAGAAGTGTTTTACTGATGCTCGTAAAGTACATTCAGATGCACAAACAGTGTACTATTCCTTTATTCAGACTTCCAACATTCAATACCTTGCTTCCAAATCCAGGGCATTTTCTCCAGGTTGGTACTTTGAACTTCAAGAAAAAAAAAAGTTATTTGTAAATTTGTGAACATGACTGTATTAGGCTGTTCTCACCCTGCTAATAAAGACATTCCCAAGACTGGGTAATTTATAAAGTAAAGAAGTTTAACTGACTAACAGTTCCACGTGGCAGTGGGGGAGGTGGCTCACAATCATCGTGGAAAACGAATGAGGAGCAAAGTCACATTTTACATGGTCGCAGGCAAGAGTGTGTGCAGGGAAACCCCTCTTTATAAAATCATCAGATCTCATGAGACTTACTATCACGAGAATAGAATGGGAAAGACTCACTCCCATTATTCAGTTACCTACCACCGGGTCCCTCCTATGACATGTGGAAATTATAGGAGGTACAATTCAAGATAAGATTTAGGTGGGTTCACAGTTGAACCATATCAATGAATTATACAAATTGGCCTGGAATTAGATGCTTAGAGGTTAGAAGCTTAATGGGAAAACGTTCCAGAAAAATAGTTTGTTTTAATACAATATAAACATACTTCTGTGGTCAACTTTTCTGAAAATGTAAAATATAGGTTCAGAACACTGAAAGTTACACTGGGAATTCACATACTGGGTTAATAGTTATCCAACCTTGAGTATCTGGAATTCTGAAACATAAAACAAGGTACAAAGTATTGTCCAGAGATAATTAATAGACAGGCTCAAAAAAGAAATAGAAGATCAGAATAAAATCTACATAGAGCATTTTAGAGACTCTTCAATGAAAAAAAGTTCAGATTTTATAATATAAAAACAAGAGAAGGTATGGAGGGTGTTCGTTGAAGACATTTATAAATTTTTTAGCTGAAAGAATACCTTAAAATAATGAAGCTGGAAATGAACCAAAAACTGATTAGAACAAATGCCACCTCTTCTGTATCTGTGAATACTTTTCACACTTTCATTATGAAGCTTTGGTGTAGCATAACTCACAGAGGGACTTAAAAGGATGATAAGGTGAAAATATTTCAGGCATAGGAAATAAGTGTGAGGATTGAGAATCACAAACAGAAAAACTAAAGAATTTCTCCATGTAACCAGAAACCATAGATAGATAGATAGATAGATAGATAGATAGATAGATAGATAGATAGATGTTATTAAATACACTAAGAGAAGCAGCAGCAAGAACCCAGTAGAATATCATTTGCTTGTATCAAACATTCCATTATTTGCCTTGAAGTACTGTGGGGCAGAATTTTTATCTTTAAAGAAAACTGTAATTCATCTTAGTGATCTCTGGAAGTAACTAATGTGCATATAGTAGCCATAACACACTATATATGACAGAATGTGGTAGCACAGTTTAATGATTTTATCACTAGGTATTTTATCTCTTAATGAGACAACTTGTTTGCAAAACATCAAAAGATAGCATGGAGGCTGGGGAATGTAGAAGAGGGGAGACATAATTTGTTATTTTATTGAAACTGAGTTTGGCTGAATTGTGTGCCTTCATTTCTGGCTGTAGGTATACAGGCTTGTTTTCCATTCTGCCTGAAGCACTTACTTAGGAGATAGAAATATATCAATTACCTAGTCTATCCTCAAGGAGCTCGTATTTGTTCAAACAAAGACAGACATGTACATACACAAACAAAAAGACAGCATAAGATCAAAAAATTATATGGGACAGATCACTTCCAGAAAGGATTGGGGAGCAATTACGGAACCCTCATTAAGGAGTTGATGTTTGAACTAAGGCTTGATGAGTTTTTGACAGACATGGGGAGATATAGGGCAGAATACCTCAGATAGATAAAAGAGAGTGCATTAAAGCACATGCACAAGAAAGCCCAGAATGGATGAGGACAGGATGAAGAACATTAAGTCCAAGTAAATTAGGTCAACTAGAATTGAGGGTCTGTCTAATGCTCTTAGGATAATCACAATGTTATTTTCAAAATTTTCTATTCACATAATTTTGTGGTGTTAAGTATAAACCTCTACAATGCAAAATCTCTATTTTCTCTGCAGTAAAATAAATTTGGTCATCACTCTATTTTTTTTGTCAGTATTGTTTCAAGCTATATTTAAGTTGAAAATGCTATAGTCACATCATTAAAAATTCTATAATTAAAACATACACACTCACATTTTATCATAACTTCATATAAGAAAATTTTGTTAAAATAGTCCTCAAACATAAAATCAATAAGTTCCTAAATGAGCCAAATGCTGCTAGAAAAAGGTATATATTGAAATTATTTATTGACTGTACTTTACTAAAAAATTTAATTTTCTTGTTGCAAATAATTGGGTGATTTGGCTTCACTTTTCAAAGAAGCAATCTACAGATTAATATTTCTCATAAAGCAGGGAAAATATAAATCTATGTAGACAATAACAAAAAAACACTTAAGAACCAATTACATTGAATTAAATTATGTTGAAAAATTATGAAACGCAAGAAACCTGTGGAAAAGAGAAAGTGAGTTTTGGGTACAATTAATAAAAGAAACACACATTATACCAAGCACACATGCTACCAATTCTAGTTTATAATTATATTGCATTAAATATGCTGAGCAAATAAAAAATAAATTATTCAAGTGAGAATTATCAACTGGCTTCTTTCAAGAATCAAAAGTAACTCAGGGCAACAGGTTTGAGTATGGGTTTTTTTGTTTGTTTGTTTGTTTTTTGGTAAGTTATTAACCAAATGCAACAAATTTGGATTCTTGACAAGGAGAACAGATTGCAGCATATATTAAAATGGGGCAGTGTCAACAAAGTAAATGTAACTAACCTGCTCAATAAACTGGAAACATTTTTACTGTATTCTAAAAACCATATTAAACCTCTAGAGATGCAAAACAAAAGAAAGCCTATAGTCAGAAATGTATGGAATTTTTTCCTATGCATCTTGCAGCTATAAGTGTACATGGGATTGTTTAACAAAGCTTTGTTGAGTATCTACTTTGTTCCACATACCATGCTGGGCAAAATGAACTTATAAAAACAAAAGAGAATGAGAAAGAAGAGCAGAAGTAGAAGGAAGAAAAAAATCTCCTACCCTCAAGGAACCCCAAATCTATGAGTTCAGGATTTAATACCTTAAATATTTTCAGGACACACCTACATATTGTTATGTTCCTGCTTCTTTCCAGGGTCCAGCCCAGCCTTGAGCAGACACATCAATATATGAATGAATCATAGCCTGGATTCTTAGCCTTGCACAGTCCTCTGTGAATTTTCTGTTGTAAAGTTGGGTACTATATTAACTCTATTCAAAACAACTACAATTTTTTTTTTTTTTTTTTTTTTTTATTATACTTTAAG